>NC_044508.1:2954496-2976996 GCF_902362185.1 Chanos chanos | reverse complement strand
GAGGGCCTTGTGACTGGAGAAGGCATCTCTTTGCCAAAGCTCATGTTAAAAGCATGTTTTGTTATCTCCCGTCTTTGCTGACAGGGAGGGTGTGGTTGTCTAGCAACATATACACACACACACACACACACACAGTTTCTACGTAAAACACTCCTAGCCTTTGAGCTGAGGAGTCAAATTTGTTGTTATTGTCAGATAAATTCTGGCCATACCTTAAATGTTTTGCATGATATTCTAACATTCCTGCACCTTGTTGGAAACACTTTTGTTCTATAAATGTTTATAGCTTAAAGTAAAGCCGAAAACATGCTGTATGTGGGTGTACATTTCTTTCCATCAGGTTTGGCTTTCAGTTTCAGCTCTTTTGATTTTCTGCTAATGTTTGGAATTTCTCATAATAACATCTGTGCTTTACAAGGATTGTTACTGGTCCATTCAGTTTCTCAGGTCAGCGGTGGATACTGATAAAATGAGCGCGATTCTAACGACGTTAAAGTGAGGTGATTTTCGAGAGATTGTCTGTATTCTAGGCGTTAAAACTTTTGGACTGAATGTTTTTAGTTTGTTGTGGAACACTACACCTCAGGTGACAAACACACAGAGGTCACGTAAGGCGAGTATTTCCAGAGTGATGGCCGAGCCCTCAGGATAACCATGGCAACCCTGCTTAACCCCTGAGCCTGTAGATGAACTCTTGACCTCAGGGGTTGGCTGATGTCACGCTTCTGTTTGATTATGGCTGACTGTGTGTGTGTGTGTGTGTGTGTGTGTGTGTGTGTGTGTGTGTGTGTGTGGATGTGTTAGGGTGTGTCAGGGTGTGTCAGGGTGTGTTGAGCTGTGGGCTGTGTGTGTTTGTGTTTTAAAGGTGTGTGAGGCTACATATGAGCATGTGATACATTTTGTGTGTGTGTGTGTGTGTGTGTTTTTGCACAACAGAAACCTGAATGATCATCTACCAGAATGATGAAACATTACATTTTTCTTTCTGCCAGCTGTCCACTGGTTGTCCTGGCAATGACAACCAATACAGAGGATTTAGTGTTAACAGGTCACACAAACTCACAGGTGTGTGTGTGTGTGTGTGTGTGTGAGAGAGAGAGAGAGAGAGAGAGAGAGAGAGAAAGAAAGAGAGAAAGAAAGAGAGAGAGAGAGAGAGAGAGAAGTACAAAGTTCTGTCCATGTTGTCCCTTTGGTATATGAGCATGTTGTTTTAAACTACACACACACACACACACAGATTAAACTCTCTAATTGTGCGTGGGAGGTATATTTTTTGCCCTCAGTTGAAAGGGTCTACAGTTCTGTGAGTTTTAAAGCGTGTATTTTAACCCAGCGAGAAAAACAGTCCAGTTTGAACTCAGAAAGCTGAGGCAGCTGAGAGGACAGTATGCAGGCTTGCGCTGGTGTCTGAGAGCGTTCTAGTGAATCTTTAGTGATAGGGTGTCTGTATGGCGCTGATGTAAGGTCTTCCTCATTAGCTTTGTGTTACAGCGGGAGCCTAAAAATACTACTCACCCCCTATGGGTTCATGCCTCTGAGACCTCATCTGATCGCCTGTGTGTGTGTGTGTGAGTGTGAGTGAGTGTGTATGTGTGTTTATGTGTGTGTATGTGTGTTTATGTGTGTATGTGTGTTTATGTGTGTGTATGTGTGTTTATGTGTGTATATGTGTGTTTATGTGTGTGAGTGTGTGTGTATGTGTGTATATGTGTGAGAGTGTGTGGTGTGTGTGTGTGTAGGAATGAGTGTGTGTGTTTGTTGTTGTTGTTCATATTGCTCAGTGTCACAAGACCTTGATTTAAGAATTTGGGAAAGGACATTGCATTTGCTGGGGAAGTGTGTGTGTGTGGGTGTGTGTGTGTGTGTGTGTGTTTGTTTGTGTCTTTTGACCTCTGTGTAACACAGTGTATTGAATGAACACAAACATGACCCAGTTTTACCCCAGCTGTAAAGAAACAGTCTGTTTCTTACTAATGTCACTGAGACAATCGGAACAGAGGTCGGCCTTATAGACAGGGTTGTTTCCGTGGTGATACCCAATGATGACCATGACGCCAACTAGCATGCTTTTCATGACAAGAATAAACAGGTGTAAACAGGTAAACAGTCAGACTCGACTGTATGGGGTTTTGAGAGGATCGCAGACTGAACGCCAGTTTGTCAGAAAGTGCAATGTCTTTGAAAACGCTCATCATTGCAGAAATAGTGAGTGTTCCTCAGTGCGTCTGAAACATAAGTAAAGTTGTTGAGACTGATGTATGGTGGTTTGGGAGCTGGAGCTGGCATTTTTCGTGCAGTCAGAGAGGTTGGTGGGGGCGGGGGGGGGGTGTCAGGACAAAGAGTCTGCTGTGATCTCTCCTGTTCTTCTGCAGAGTTACTCTGTGTCCCTGGGCCTAGTCCAAACTGGCCAGAACTCCATTCTGTGTGTGTGTGTGTGTGTGTATGTGTGTGTGTATGTGTGTGTGTGTGTGTGTGTGTGTGTGTGTGTGCTTGTACGTGTGGTGATGCTTATTGGTAAGGTTTGGAAGTAGATTTGTTTGACCGAGTCAACATCTGGATGTTTATTTGATCGTGATTATAAAGGTCAATAAAAGTGCTGTGATATGTTCATTGATTAGGTTAGACACCACATTCCTGTTTTGGGACGCTCTCTGGAGTTTTTTTTATTTTGCATTTTGAATCCTTTTATTCTCCATGTTCTGAATGGGACGATTTGTTGGTGTGTCTGTAATGATCTGGTTACCTGCTGCTGACTTTTATTGGTTGTTTCATCATTAAGTTCTGTTTGGCATATTTTCTGCTTATTTGCTCTTGATTCTGATTGGTTGATTTGACCAGTCGGTTGTTACTTTGTGTCCTGTAGGTTCCGTCTCTGGAATGCCCGGCTCACAATGCATCCGCTGAGCTACACACCACACGCAGGAGCCCAGGGAGGCCGTGATTGGCTGCAGGCCTTGACTGGGCGGAGCTTGAGGAGAGTCACACCTTGTTTTTCAACATTTCCTGCAAGAACTCTCGCACCTCATTGACGCTCCGCTCTCGGTAGGTTAAAGTCATCTCCAGACACATCTTTAATTGAGTTGATTTTCATTTTATTTAAGTAATTTAATTGAACTGATTGTTCAGTAGCTCATATTTTACTTTAGCTTCTTAAACGATAATAGTTAGCGATATACTGTGGTTGCTGAATTTCAGCATAGTGATACGCTGGTTTATATCACAGTCAGTGTGGTGATATACTGGTTTATATCACAGTCAGTGTGGTGATATACTGGTTTATATCACAGTCAGTGTGGTGATATACTGGTTTATATCACAGTCAGTGTGGTGATATACCGGTTTATATCACAGTCAGTGTGGTGATATACTGGTTTATATCACAGTCAGTGTGGTGATATACCGGTTTATATCACAGTCAGTGTGGTGATATACTGGTTTATATCACAGTCAGTGTGGTGATATACTGGTTTATATCACAGTCAGTGTGGTGATATGCCGGTTTATATCACAGTCAGTGTGGTGATATACCGGTTTATATCACAGTCAGTGTGGTGATATACCGGTTTATATCACAGTCAGTGTGGTGATATACCGGTTTATATCACAGTCAGTGTGGTGATATACCGGTTTATATCACAGTCAGTGTGGTGATATACTGGTTTATATCACAGTCAGTGTGGTGATATACTGGTTTATATCACAGTCAGTGTGGTGATATACTGGTTTATATCACAGTCAGTGTGGTGATATACTGGTTTATATCACAGTCAGTGTGGTGATATACCGGTTTATATCACGGTCAGTGTGGTGATATACCGGTTTATATCACAGTCAGTGTGGTGATATACCGGTTTATATCACAGTCAGTGTGGTGATATACTGGTTTATATTACAGTCAGTGTGGTGATACTGGTTTATAAAACAGTCAGTGTGGTGATACTGGTTTATAAAACAGTCAGTGTGGTGATGTACTGGTTTATGTTACAGTCAGTGTGGTGATATGCTGGTTTATATCACAGTCAGTGTGGTGATATACCGGTTTATATCACAGTCAGTGTGGTGATGTACCGGTTTATATCACAGTCAGTGTGGTGATATACTGGTTTATATCACAGTCAGTGTGGTGATATACTGGTTTATATCACAGTCAGTGTGGTGATATGCTGGTTTATATCACAGTCAGTGTGGTGATATACTGGTTTATATTACAGTCAGTGTGGTGATATACTGGTTTATATTACAGTCAGTGTGGTGATACTGGTTTATATCACAGTCAGTGTGGCGATACTGGTTTATATCACAGTCAGTGTGGTGATACTGGTTTATATCACAGTCAGTGTGGTGATATACTGGTTTATGTTACAGTCAGTGTGGTGATGTACTGGTTTATATTACAGTCAGTGTGGTGATATGCTGGTTTATATCACAGTCAGTGTGGTGATATGCTGGTTTATATCACAGTCAGTGTGGTGATATGCTGGTTTATGTTACAGTCAGTGTGGTGATGTACTGGTTTATGTTACAGTCAGTGTGGTGATATGCTGGTTTATATCACAGTCAGTGTGGTGATATGCTGGTTTATATCACAGTCAGTGTGGTGATACTGGTTTATATCACAGTCAGTGTGGTGATATACTGGTTTATGTTACAGTCAGTGTGGTGATATGCTGGCTTATATCACAGTCAGTGTGGTGATACTGGTTTATATCACAGTCAGTGTGGTGATATACTGGTTTATATCACAGTCAGTGTGGTGATGTACTGGTTTATATCACAGTCAGTGTGGTGATATACTGGTTTATATTACAGTCAGTGTGGTGATACTGGTTTATAAAACAGTCAGTGTGGTGATACTGGTTTATAAAACAGTCAGTGTGGTGATGTACTGGTTTATGTTACAGTCAGTGTGGTGATGTACTGGTTTATGTTACGGCCAGTTTGATGATGTACTGGTTTATATAACACTCTGTGTGGTGATGGTAGTGTGGTTGTAAAACAATTAGGTTTAGTGTTGTGATATGGCTGACCAGATGATTTCTGTCTCTGGAGTACAACTGTACTTTTCTAAAAGACAAAAAAAGGCAAAAAAAAAAGTAAAATAATACCCTATCTACAGATAACTTGTCAAATACACTAGTGATAGCATGTTAGATAGTTTATGTGTTGGATTAGTGTTGGACAGAATCTAACATCTATTCTTGTTGCTGATTTTTTTTAACTATGCTTTCTCCCCTAAAGTCTTCCTGTCTTTCTCTCTTTCCCTTCGTAGGCCCCTGCCCTCCTGCCTGTGCGGGAATGCTGTTGTTACTTTGGACGGGCAGACACAACAATGGCCAAACTCAGGGGTTAGGGTCAAGGGTCACGGGGTCACAGCTTCAGAACTCTTGGGTGGATGTGGACAGGCACACACTCCATAAATGTGCGTCTCGTTTGTGTGTTTGATTGTTTGTTTGTTTGTTTGTTTCTCTTTTCATCATATATGTATATGTTTCATGCCTTTCAGCACTGCGCATTAGTGTCTTAAGAAGCTATTGTCATAGCTTGAGCCAAAAGGTCAAGAATGTCCAGTTGTTAATGTTTCTTAGCTGCTCTGCTAATGGAAATTTTTGACTTTTGGCTTATACTATCTGACTAACTGATAAATCCCACTGTGTGAGGTGCCTTAATGTTCCTGAATATCTTCACCAATCACTGCTTGTCTTACTGGTTTGCCTGAGTAGTCTTGACCAATCACTGCCTATGTTACCGGTTTGCCTGAGTAGTCTTGACCAGTCACAGCCAGTGTTACTGGTTTGCCTGAGCAGCCTTGACCAATCACTGTCTGTGTTCCTAGTGTGCCTGATTTGTCATTAAGTGTCTTGTCATTATGTGACCTCTACCATAGGTGCTGATCCGCACTGCACCCTGGGAAATCGTAGTGTTTCGAGCCCTGGGAACCGACTCTAAACGCCCCTCCCTCCATCCCAGGCACAGGGGCCTTTTATTGTTCTTCTTCCTCCATTTTTATTCTCCTCAGGCTCTTTGCACTGTCTAGAACTTTCTAGAGTTTTTTTTGTGTCAAAAATATTTTGTTTTTTCTACAATTGCACAATTCATCGATTCATTGAACAAACACAACGTAACTGTTCGGTCAGACGAAATGCGTCATATTCACGTGGAACTGGCTCGTAAAGACTCACCCGTAGAGCTCCAGGCTCATGATGGGGACCTGCCACCACCAAGTACCCCAGCTGAGGGCCCCGATTCTGGGGTACGCAGGGGACTGCCCAGGCCGTTCGATGAAGAGGAGATCCGCCAGCAAAAAGTCTACCAGCTCTCCATTTTCTCCCAGAGGGGGGGTTTTGCGGACACTCCCGAGGTGTCCCGTCCGGTCCGGGTCGGCGTCAAGAGAGGTTCGGAGGAACCCCTGAGCCCGGCCCACCCAAAACGTCTCCACGACGTGACGACGGAGAGCGACGACGAATCGGATGGTGAGGTCCTGTGCGGGGCGGGGCCTCCTGGTCCCCGCTTTGAGCGCTGGGATTCCGAAATCCAAACGCCCAGGTCGCCGCCATCCCAGCCGCCGCTCTCTCCTTCTCACACACCTGTTCCCGGCCGACGGCCGGCGCAGCACAATCACGACAGGCCGCTCCCCGACGCCTGGTCTCCTCTGTCGCCCAAGTCACCCCCGATGGTGGATCCCCAAACCCCACATTCACAGTGGGGCGTTTCCGAACCTGACCCTGTGTCCTCCATACCCCTATCAGAGCCTCCGACGGCAGGAGATGCTCCAGCCTGCTCCCTGGAAGGGATTGGAAGTAGGGATGGAAGCAGCACCATGGACCTGGGAACTTCTTGCACGTCTGGTGGCCTCACGCCGCCTTTCAGGGGGCTCCAGGGGCCCAAGGAGGTCCTAGAATGGACGAGGACGCTGGAATCTTCACCGCCGGAGTGGAAAACAGCACCGCAGTTCTCTTGTTCCTCCTCTTCCTCCTCCTCGAACGGACTGAGCTCCTCAGAGAAAACTCCCGGGGAACCTTGGGCCCAGATGAATGGGTCTCCGTCCGTCTCCTGCCCAGCGAAAAAGAAGCTACTCTCTTCCAGCGACACCGGCGAGTCCTGCTCGGAGGACGAAGGCCCATCAACCTCCAAAAGGAGCCGGCTGGCACTGCTGGCCCCAGGGCTGGGTCTAACCTCCTGCCGAAGCACCGATGCTAAGGGTGCCCCCTTCTGGAACCACCTGCTACCTGCAGCCAGGGAGCACAATAAGGTGAGAGAGAGAGAGAGAGAGAGAGAGAGAGAGAGAGGGGGGGGGGGGGGGGGGGGGGGGGGGCAAAGATGAACACAGTTAGTGTGAAACTGAGTCTAAGTCACTCAGAGCAATGTGGTAGCTTTGAAATGAGAGAGTGTGAAAGAAAGAGAGAGCGATAGAGAGTGTGATAGAGAGAGCAGTGACACCTGCCTTTTTTTTCCACTGCACAGTGTCCAGAATAAAGCCTATTGAATTTGTCATTGTTCACTTAGAGAGAGCCATCTCACCTGACCAAGCCCCACAGGTGGTTCTGGTGCTCTGTGTGTATGTGATGTAGCACAGATGAGTTTCTTTTCCAGAAAGACTCTTTTTTGGGGGCTTATATGTGCACACACCAAGCACTTTAACACTGGCTTCCTGTGGGTGAAAGAGGAAAAAAGAAGAAGAGAACTGGGGAGTCAGAAAGAGAGAAATGGTTGGAGTGACAGACAGACAGGTGGAAGGACGGATGTAGAGACAGAGAGAAGCACTAATATAAAGGAAAAGCCGTGGACTAAAAAGGGACTAATCGACATACGGATAGAAAAATGGTGTCTGATTTTGAAAAGGAGTCTATGGTTAGTGTTAGCTGACAGCTAGCTGGCCTCGGTTGACATGGAAACCGAAACATTGCCATGGAATTCGACAGTGTGTGTGACAGAACCTTTTTTACCTGTAAGTAGCACATTTAAGCCTTCATAAGGTTGTAGTAACATATGTAATAGAGTATAAAGCTAAAGTCTGGGTTGTGTGTGTGTGTGTGTGAGTGTGTGTCTTTTACAGTGGTGACTTTTTTTAATGTCATAAATCACTTTCCTTTTGAAGGGAAATGTGCAGTTATGCTTCTTTTACTCATTACATTTATAAAGTGTACTTCTACAGAGGAAATGTATGGATAAATGTAGATTTTCTATTGAACTCTTGTTCTCTAGTAACTTTATCTAATAGTTTAAAGGTTCATAAGGTGACTTTTATCCCATTCTCTCCCTCTATCTCTATCCATCTCTCTCTCTCTCTCTCTCTCTCTCTTTCTCTCTCAGGGTTCTTCAGACTGTTCTCGTACAGGGAGGAGGCTTAAGTCTGGAATCAGGCTAAAATCGTGAGTTCTGGTTTTGGATGGATTTGGACTGGTTTAAAACAATTTAAACTGACTGAAACGCATCAAAACAAAGATCAGTGACAACAATGATTTTAAGTTGACTAAGTGTCTGTGTGTGTGTGTGTATGTGTGTGTATGTGTGTGTATGTGTATGTGTGTGTGTGTGTATGTGTGTGTACGTATGTGTGTGTGTGTGAAGACGGCAGTTGCGGAGCGGGCGACGAACAGAGAGTGTGCGGTCGACTCGGTCTGGCTGGCAGTTAGCCTCCATCAGTAGACCCCTTCTAGGGAATTTTGAGGTAAACAAACCAACTGTAAACAGCAAACAAATAGAGATAGAAAACATTTTCTAGTGTTCAGGCCAAACATGTTCAGACTAAACACATATTCATAACATTACTGATTCTCTGTGCTCATGTCTTAATCTGTGTGTGTGTGTGTGTGTGTATCATATTGTGTTTGTATCTTCTGTTCGTGTGTGTGTGTGTGTGTGTGTGTGTGTGTGTGTATACGTACCTGTGCGTGCGTACACATTTGTGTGCACGTGTGTGTGCGTGTCTGTCTGTCTGTGTGAATCTATGTATGTGTGTGTGTGTCTGTGTGTGTTTGTCAGGAGTCCATTCTGAAGGGCTGTTTCTCACCGTCTGGACGGATCGAGGGCTTTACAGCTGAGATTGGTGCCAGCGGCTCCTACTGCCCACAGCACGCCACCTTACCTGTCCAGGTGACCTACTACGACATCTCAGAGCACAGCGCTCCCTCCCCCTTCCTGGTAAATATCACGCGTGTGTGTGTGTGTGTGCGTGTGCATGCGTGTGTGTGCGCGCGTGCGTGTGCATGCGTGTGTGTGCGCGTGTGCGTGTTTTCATTTGGGCCAGTATGCTGGGTCTGAAATGCTGCGTGGTTGGAAAATGTGTTGTAAATATACGGTCAGATCATTTTCAGCCATGTGTGACAATCTTGTTTGTTTGTTTGTGTGCATCCACTTGTGTATGGCTGTGTTTGTTTATTTGCTTGTTTGTTTATGTTTGTTTTTCCAGGGTGTAATTTCCCTGGAGCCCCTGGGGAAGAAAGGATACAGTGTACCCAAAGCAGGGACCATCCAAGTGGTGAGCTGTTTCTCTCTCTCTCCCTCCCCCTCCCACTCACACACACACACACACACTCTGTTGATTCTCACATTCCGCGGCTGTGTGTCGTTTTTGTCTGTTCATTTATCTGTTTGTCCATTTCACTCTCTTAACATTGTGAAGTTGTTTACTTGAGCATACGCCATTTTGTTGCTTCTGACACAGTTATTTCTGGGGGGGGGGGGGGGGGGGGGGGGGGGGGGGGGGTTTGGTTCCTGATTAAACAAATCACCAATATGGCTTGACCAAAACGTTGTTAATGATAAAATATTGTAATGGAGAGGGTTTAATTAGTTCTTAATCCTTGCTTTTTGACCCTTTTTTTTCTCTATTTGTATTTTTCTCAATTTGTTTCATTTCCAGACCTTATTCAACCCTAATAAAACTGTGGTGAAGATGTTTCTGGTGACGTACAATTTCGAAGACATGCCCGTCAATCATATGTCCTTCCTGCGCCATCGGATTTTCCTGGTTCCTGTGGAGAAAGAGGAGGGAGAGACGCCCGACAGCACAGCTACAGACAGGAAGAAAATCCTTTGCTACCTGATACATCTCAGGTCACTTCCTGCATTTTTTTTGTTTGTTTGTTTTTTTTATCCTCAATGACAAAAATGTCATTTTGCTTTTGTAGCAGTTTTTTTTTTTCTCTTTTTTTTCCTCATTTACTTTTGAGGGCTGTAAAAAAAACTATGTGAAATATTAAAAAATATATATAAAAAAAAAAGAAAAAAAGAAAGAAAGAAAAAAACACACGAAAAATAAAAACCAGTGACTGTTTGTCTAAGTGAAAATTTAAGCACGAAATTGAAAAATCATCTCTAATTGTCTGGTGACGTACACGTAATTCTGATCTGGTTGGTGAGAGTTTGACTCTGGAGTGATCTGGTCGTCGTGGCTTATGGTGAAGTCAGTCATTGACGTTCTTTTTCTTTTTTTTTTTTTTGGTACAGATTCCAGAGTTCCAAATCTGGGAAAATCTACTTGCACAACGATATCCGGCTGCTATTCTCCCGTAAATCCATCGAGGTGGATACGGGGATCCCATATGAGCTTAAATCCTTCACCGAGGTGCCAAGAAACCCCAAATACTCCCCCCGCGTGGGACTTCACTGAACGCCGCCCCTGAGAGAGGAGGGAAACATGCAAAGAGACTGTTTAAAAAAAAACAAAAAAACCACAAAACAGACAGACAAAATGACAGGATGAAAGGACGAGAGAGACTACATACACACTGATCAGGCACACACACACACAGACAGACACAAACACAAACAGAAACATACACACACATACACTCATGGAGAGACTCTTTGGGTTTAGTGTTAACATGCATGCCTTGTGATTTAAAATAACAAGTTTTTTTCCCCTCTAGTGCCATTAGCCAATGAGCATTGACCTTCACTCTGCCTGCACTTACCACCAAAACCCCAGGTTTTTTTTTTTTTTTTTTTTGGACCAATCACAGCCATGACAACACGAAATTCGTCCAATCAGAAACAACAGTTGGTCACCATAACTTGTTCTCTGTCCACATGAGCCAATGGGACACTTTCAGTGTCAGAGTGGAGAACAGTGTACACAGGCAGGAAAAATGGACAGTAAGTGACTAGAAACAGAAATGGCTTGAGAGATGTGTTTTGGAACATGGACACCATCGCCGCTTGGACTGAACGACGGGGGGGGGGGGGGGGAATAAAACGGAAGTTTAATGATACGAAAGAAAAAAAAAAGTATAAACGGACAGAGGACAAGTACAGTACAGCCGAGCGGACTGGACCACTGCACGGGATGAGGGATGAGCACTCGTTCCCTCTCTCTCTCTCTTTTCTCTTTCTTTCTCTCTCTTTTTTTGTGTGTGTGTGTGTAGACAGAATGAAGGACATTGTCAGTTGACTATAACTCTGTTATGAACTGTTCAAAAGAAAAAAAAATGGGAAAAAAAGAGAAAAACACGCTGTAGTATTTTTAATTTATGTTTCGCAAAATGTCTTAAAAGCAATGTGCTGCACAGAAATAAGGGGGGGGGGGGCAGGGGGTGAGAGATTTCTTTAAATTTTTACCCCCCCTCCCCGAAAACGACGATACCCCTCTCCCACTGAGGAAGAGAAGGAGGAGGAGGCAGTGGAGGGAGCGAGGGATCGGAGAGGAGGACTGTGAGGGAGGAAGGAGGACTGGGGTATTTAAACTGGGAAGACTGGGGGGCGGGGGGGGGGGGGGGGGCGACCCAAATGTTGTATATGTATATTTGAAAAGATTAAATTCTGCGACTTGTGGGAATGACTGGTGTTTTTTCAATGCGTTGATGACTGAGAAATTCCTGTGTGATTATAGGAGATGCTTGCTCTTTTGTAACATGTGAAGCGGTTATGACACAAGAGAAGAACAGTACTGTTTATTTCACAGGAGTAAATACCACAGGAATGCAAAACATTCACACAACAGTCTTTTCTATACAGCACAGGGGAAAAAAAAAAACACAACCAAGAGAGGAAACAGACAGAGATGTGTCACTGTATCAGCCTTTCCTGACTCTGCTTCCCACGACTTTGTCTCTCTCTCTCTCTCTCTCTCTCTCTCTCTCTCTTTTTTTAATTCTTTTAACTCAGTTTCTGACTCCGTGCCACTAATGGGTACCATTTCCTCCTTATGGTGCAGTGCAGGGTCCTGGATCTTGTTTGATGTCTCGGTCCAAACCAGCATTTTCAACAGGAGTGTCTGTAATGTAATTCGTATGGACAGGTAGGAACGTGCTAACATGCTATCATGTAGGTATTCACTTTAACAGTGGTGTGCTCTGTATGAGAGGAAATATGAGGTTTCAGATGGACCACTGCCATCGGTTCTGCTCTCAACAGCTAAAGTAGATAATTAGGACAAATGACAGGGGCCCATTCCAAACCCCCCCCCCCCTCAATTCTCTTGAGAGAATGTGTGTTTTGCTCTTTTTGAACAACTGGTCGTATTTTTAGTATTTTTTTTTTCAGTATTTTTATCACACGAACACTGAAACAACATTTTCACTCAGATCTGCCCTAAATCAGTGTTCAAAGCCAGTCTGATGGTGCTGTTATACTGTATTGCTGGATGGGTGAAAGGAAAAATGGAAGCAGCTATTTTTATACCTGTGGTATTCACAGCGATGGTGAAGCCCAACACAAATGAGGGAAAAGAGGAAACCATGATATCTTAACGGACTCCCCCCCCCCCCCCCCCCCCCCCCCCCAAAAAAAAAACAGTCAGGCCTCACCGTCAATCACCCGGACGTTTGTGATGGGCTTTGCAACCGTGTTGCAGCAACAACAGTAGGAGAGTGTCCTAACTTCCTCTTTACTTTGATTGACAGTTTCACTCGGGGTCTCTGCTGCCACTCTGTGGCTCTTAGTGGTACCACAGCACACCCGACTCTCCTGCTCAAGCCCCTGTTGGCTCCTTTCGATCCTTTAGAGGGAGAGAGGAGACATTTAATCTCATTTTACAGTACGTGGCGGTGTTTTAGATGCAGGATGTGTGTTGTTCTGTGAAACACTGATTGTACCTTGGCCCTTCAGGTGTTATCAGGAGGTTTACCCAGTTCCTTCTGCAGCCCATGTCAAACGGATTCACACCTTCTGAGTCAGTCAGATCCTTTGGAAGAAGCAAAAACATTACAACAGAACAGAAAGGGACTGACGTATTCATTCAGTGTTCTTCATTTTAAGATAAAAGAATCTTAAAAGGTAAAAGCTGAATCACAATTTTCGCACTGGTACAAGATGCAAACCACATTTACAAACAAACAAACAAAAACTATACAATTAACTGAGATCCATGAACACATAACGAGAACAAACATAATGAGAGAAACACAGATTAAAAAAAACAAAAACAAAAACATGCCAACTTACAATAGAAGACAGGTCTCCAGCCGAGACCATTCTGATGTGCCAGAGGAGGAGGGTCAGGAGAAAAACCAACCCCACTGAACTGACCACTGTTATGACAACACTGACCAAACCTGCTAAGGAAAAACCCTCTGACCTCAGGTCAGTGGTTACAGTGAGTGTGATGAGGTAGGCTTTTTTGTGTGTGTTTTTTGTTTATAAAGTTTCTGGAGGTTTTGGAATAGTGTCCTCATGTGTCCAGTGTGAGCTCACTGGTGTTTAAGGTTGTTGTTTATGTGTTACTGTTGGTTTTGAGGTGTTTTACGGAGAAGATATATGGACTTAGAGAACTGGTTAAGACTGAGCGTAAAGGTAATCCTGAGGTGTATTTTTGTGTCTATGCGTCTTTAACCATTCAGGACAGATGTTCAGAAATCATGTGCAGATCTTTTGGGTACGTTTTTTAATCTGTGTTTTTTTTTTTTGTTCTGTGTTTATATGTTTAAGTGAGTGTTCTGAGATATTTATTGTGTGCTCGTGTGTGTGCATGCCTGCTTGTGTGCGTACCTGTTTGTGTGTGTTTAAGTAAGGATACGTGCACGTCATCTCCACGTTGAACGGTTCTAAGGCGTTTGAAAACAGATACATCGAGCACGAGGACACTAGGGTCAGCAGATACAGCACGAGCATCGCCAACATCAGAAGAAAAGTCCGGTAATTCCGTCTTCCCACGCAGTTATTCAGCCACTCGCAGTGATGGTTAAAACTCTGTGGTACGCCACAAAAAACCTCTCCTATTCTACCGCATTTTCATAATGTTTGACCATGATGCTGTGTTAGCTGTTTACACAGTGCTCTACAGTAATGTATTTTAAATGTATTGGACTATAATATTACAAAAAATAGCACAGTTTGTTGTTGACAACGTCACAATAGGCCTAACTTAAAATTACAGTTACGGTGATTCAAAGCGTTGACAGACAAGAGTGGGACACTTGCGTCGATACAGGCGTTGCAAGCGCTCACAGTGGTAGCTTGTTGGAGGGCAACTGAGTTCACAAAATTCACACCAGTGTGTACTTAGCTTGCGCCCATTCACAATGACCTCTGATAGATTTGCTGTTCGGGCAGAAAACTCCTGGACACACACACACACACACACACACACAGAGACAGAGACACGGAGAGAGCATGTAATTTTTTTAAATAGACGAGTGTGTTCGTGTGTGTGTGTGTGTAATTTCAATTCCACGAAGTGTTCAACATATACAATTACATGTTGTACCTTGCTGAAGAATTCCCGGATCTTCTATACTTGCAGACACATAGGATACAAAACTGCCGATGAAAAGTATCACAGAAATGACCGGGATCACCGGCGAGACATGATTGACCAACCACGCACACCTTTTGTGGAAGTGGACGTTATAAAGTTAGGCTAATTTCTGATGTACAAGGTGAATGTAGATGCAAGGGAAGGGAATATTATTTCCGTGTGGAAATTATGCAACAACATTAATAGCTTGTTTTCAAACTTACGGGAAAGTAAAGTACAGAGCGCTAACTCCCACTAGCACGCAAGCTGAAAAACTGGGACCAAAACTTCTGGAGAGCCACCTAGATCTTTCTATTGGCCGCGACATTTCACTTCACAACGAAAGAAGAGAGAAGATATATTCGTCTATACGACTACTTAAATTACAGTAACTGTGCTAATATTCCATTATTTATATCTATTGTATGTCTCTGAATTAAGTTTTAATGTGTGCAACTTTTTACCTTGTCAACAATAACGCATCCACTATCTCCCTTTTAAAAAGACGTTTTGTGTTGCCATGGAAACTGACGGGCGGACAAAGACTGGCCTTGCGTGATTGAGTTTAGATCAGTTACACGTTACTGTAAAGTTAGTTTTTGTCTATATTCTTATTAAATCAGCCCCTTGATGAATCATCGCACAATTACTATACAATGAGGAGAAATCTCGTTAGCTGTCAGTTAACAGCCGTTTACAGCTCTTGTCTTTCGGAATGTATTTGACAAGTTGCAGTCACCGAATGACTTATACAAAAATGCGACTAAAACTCCCACGGAAAAAACGGAAACAGTCTTAGTAAGGATCTGAACTGTGTGCACCTTTTTTGGGAGAGGGGTGCCTCGCTCGCCGATCTAAAGGCAGTCGATGAGTGCGGACAATTCACTGGATGGCGCTATCGCACAGGACGAGTTGACCTGACAGACTGCTGAGAAGGATGACAGTTTAGAGAACCTTTTTAACCATCCTAATCAAAATATCGCAATTCATTCTAAAGATGCTGTGAAATCCGTCGACGTGGTTCTATGAAGGGACTGGTGCACTAAAATAAAAGCGTGGACTAATCAGCTTTTTCAAATAAACTCTGCAGTCTCAGAATTTTGGTATTTATTTCTTGTGAATCTCGACGGTTTCTGGTCTATATTTTATTCGTAATTACAACGCAATTTATTTTGATGCTTTGGTTTTCAAGATTCACTTATAGGCTATATCCTCCTCCACAATCTGTGAATTTGGCTCTTCTGTTTAGCAAATTGAGACTGCGCAGTATGAGCGGTTTTAATTAAAATGTATGTACGAAAATAAACTGATTTCTGAACTACTTTTTGTTTGTTTCGTGTTGCAACTTGAATCTACTGAGAAACTTTGAACAATTATCTATTCAAAGTGCAGGCTACCTTCGCTTCATCACCTGTATGGCGCAGGAGGTTTCGCTGGCTCACTGGCTCGAAGTCACTGGTTCTGTCTGCTCTGAAGACCCGCCCCCGAAAAGCGACTGCCAACGATTACAGGCTCGTCCACCTGCCAACAACTCTACATGTACCCAGGGGCTGCAATTAACCCCAGAAGACACATTTCATCAATTTCCCCTGGCGCAGTGTGCGCCAGAAACGCAGTTACTTATTCTCAAGTGTCCGTGAAAGTGTCAGAGGCAGAACCATGTTTTGGCGCTAGTGTCAAGAAATGGTTCGAGCACAAGGCACAAGGAAATTACAGGTGGCAAATGGACTGTAAGGTCGTTGAAGTATCCCGTTTTGAACTGAGTGGACTGTTGATCGAGGACCAATCTCAGCAATGTCACTCCTCTGTGTTCGAGGTACGTTATTATTAATGAATATTTAATGTAGACCTTTAAAAAAAATTGTTTCGTTCGAAGAACTCGCTGGCCACCACTGTTATCATTTTCTCCTAGAATGGCAAGAGCAGTTATCCAAACTTTCTGGACAGATTTCACACTTGTTTTCCCCAAAGTCAAACTGGCATTTGACAGTTATCCTCTCAGTTCAGATTTAATTACTTTTAGGAACCTATTTATTGATGTTATCCTAATGTATTCCCGTAAAAAAACAACAACAGTTGAATTGACCCTGTGGTCACTGCGTAATGTGGTGAACTACAGTCTACTTATTGGACGGAGACGGGCGCTTCGCTTAATAATTTCAAAACATAGCAAATTCAACACTTCAATCTTTGAGTGAAACTTGTCAAGGCAGATATATGGCTTTGAAAATACACTAGTCTAAACTGTAGCGTCGATCGGACGGTACGGTGATAGAAGCGAGGCAGTTCGAGGAGATTCATCTGCCGAGTAATGAGTAATGCGCTTAACTACGGAGGGCTTCTGTTTAAGGATTCACCCGTGCGTTTAAGTATTAGAGTTTGTTGAACCCATTTGGTGTTTGTGAAACGCTGGGTGCGCCGAATGTGATATTATTGTTGATTAATGACATTCTGAACTCTGTCACCGTTTTTACACCCCTTCCTGAGGTTAAAACACATATTCTGTTGTGAGGAAAAACAACAACAATAACAACCGTATTGTCTTTAGGCAAAGTCCTCAAGTGGCTACGCTGTCAAAAAGTAAACAGTACACACAGAAAATTTGAGGTTTGGAAGTGAGTGTCTTTTTAACGTGGAACGAACATACAAAACGAACCTTATGAACCTGATATTTAAATGATTAGTTGTTCAAGATTGAAGACAGGCCTATCTGTGTGGGGACCTGCATCACTGAAGAGCCCAAATCAATGAAAAAAACCCCAAACAAATAGATTGATCAGTCAGGACACCAGCAACTCCTGCACATTCCCCTAATTTGTCATCAGCGCCGTCTCCATCAATGAAAAAAAAAAGCAAAACTTTTTTTTGTTATTTGTACCTATTGAATATGAAATGGATGCCTGGCAAAGCTTCTCGTTTTTTACCATGAATAATGTTTCAGTGATCAGACAGGAATGACATTTATTTCACCAAAGCTTCATTTAGTTTTGTTAAAGACCTCTTCCTGGCTGTCACATGCCACAGCCTGAGTGATGCTTCACATTATTGGAAGCAACTGGTTTTGGTCTGGAAGGTCTTTGGACATGACTGTGTATGAGTACATCAGGTAATTTGATCTGCATATTTTGTTTTGTATGATAGACACCGTCACAAAGCAGTTTTATATAAAACTAGGTTAGTGACAATTTCTGTGAAACCATGTCTTGCGAGTACCCCTGTAGCCAGGAGCCTTTCCAAAAGTCTAAAACGGAGTCCTTCTCTTATTCCCTGGACTCTTCTACTTTTTCCCAGTTTGGCTCTATGGACAGAAGGGGTAAAATGAAAAAGTGACTGCATAGAAGCTCCTCACAGGTCTACTGAGAAATCCTCTAGGATTTTCACTCTCAACACTCAGATAAGCTAGGGTAGCTTAAAAGTTTTGATGCAACTTTCAGTATTAAGAAAAGAAATAAGAAAACAAAGTCTTTTAAAGAGAAAAAAAAAACAACTCTGTCTAGAGTTTTGTTACTTAATTTAGTTAATCAGAGTCATTTGGGAGGGGGGTGGCAGCGTAGTGCCAGTGAAGGGAAGGAGGTGTTTCCAGCATTTTGGAGGTGGTCCAAAGAGTCAGGTCTACCACAGCAGGAGAAAAACAAACCCTCATGTTGCTATAGGGCTTGTAGTGTGCAAAGAGCCTTACTCAGGTTTGTACACACATACTGATGCAGTCAATCAAAGTCTGGAGAGGCCTCATCAGATGGGTTGTTTATTCCGGTGTTTCCACGGCGAGCTATGAGGTCTCCATCTCTCTCGTCTCCTCTCTCCAAAGCAACTGTCAATGTGTCAACGAATGGAGAGGAGCGGAGAGGAGCAGAGAGGAGAGGGCGAGAGGAGAGGAGACATGGTAGGCTGGAAAGCAGACAAGGGAGATCAAAAGAGACTTGTGACAGCTAGATGAATGGAGATATTTTGAGATCACAGTGGTTCTGGAACAATAGTGCTCCTCATTATGGACCCTGCAGAGAAACTTAAGCAGTGCGTTGTCTTTGTAGCCGCGTTAGTGTTAATAACGACAATTTTATTTTCAAGGGCTCAGAATGATTGTCTGTATTGGTTGTGGGGACCGAGGATGTTTATGTGCTGGTCGGTGTGTGTGTGTGTTGTGGTGTGTGCGTGTTTCTTATTTTGTGATAGTTTGATTGCTGGTTTGTTTGTTTATCATTTTCTGTCGTATGATCGTGTAGCTAGAGGCTTAAAGATATTCCAGAGCTCACGTTTTTTTTGCAGAACTATGGAAACAGCTAGGGTTTTATTGTTGTTGTTTTGTTTGTATGCTTCACTAACTCACTTTCTTTCCCATATTTTCTGTGAGAGAGTTAGAGGGGAGAGAGAGAGAGTGTGAGAGAGAGAGAGGGAGAGAGAGAGAGAGAGAGAGAGAGAGCGAGAGAGAGAAGGGGACAGCTCTCTTGATTCAGGTTCCAGTGTTGTGTGTGTGTGGGGGGGGGGGGATTGAGAGAATAATCCTCTGGCCATCTGGTAGTGTGTCCCCATGTGTTATGTGTGTGTGTGTGTGTCTGTGTGAGAGCATGCCTGTGCATGTGTCCACTGCATGGAGGGCAAGGACAGAAAGATGATTTGCTTCAACTACTTCCGTTCTTAACCGTTTAACTCATTTCCCTTTCAACCAATCAGGGGCCACAGGCCTTTAAAACCGCCACCCTCTTTGCACATGGAAGCTTTGACGTTTTCACGCTGATGCACTTCAGAATCCAAAACACTGGGGTGACATGGTCGCTGTGCGATTTTAAGAATGTTTTGCTTGTTAATTATGACCTCTGTAGTAGACAGAGGCTAACAAATGAATGCATATAGTGTTGAACTGAAAAACTAGAGCCTGTAAGCGCTAATCACGTCTAATGTTGCCACTTAATGTGTACAATTCATATGCTGGAAATATCACCAAAATACTGCTTATGATGATTAGAAATATTAGCAAAATTACTCTCAGGACTTTTTTTTCCACAACCTAAAACTATTACAATATTTCTCATGTAGATTAACTTTGAGTGTTCTTTTTTGTGAGGTGGACTCTAACGCAAGCTGTTTCGAGGTATACTCAGACAATCTCTTGGATGTTATTCTATTAATTTTAATTAAATTAATTTTAGAGTAGCCCCTCCATCAGTTAGTGTGCTCGCCCCCTTTTCCGATGTATACTCTCGACCACTGAACCCCCCCCCCCCCCCCCACAACCCCCCCCCACCCCACCCCCCCCACCCCCCATCTCACCTTCCCCGCTGCACGGCCGGCCCACCTTCGGACAGGGCTCTCTGTTGGGTCTCCACCCTCTGCTTTCTCCCTGGGCTCTGGTATAATTGGATGGTTTCCAGTGGGGAGTTGATTTCAGAGCAATGTACTTTGTTATGTACCTCCTGTCATCCTGACAAATTATATATTTGGACATTATTTTGTGTGTGTGTGTGTGTGTGTGTCTTGGTATGTTTATATAGACCCGCACCAGAGATTCAATTATTCATTTAATTATCAGCTTTCATCTTTGCCATTTGCCAAGAGCGTACCCACATTAATTGTCTGTGTGCACTCACAGAGTTAGGCTGGCCTGGTTGTCTCTATTGTCCTAGACACCGGTTTGAGTCTGAAGGAGACATTTTGAAGGAGCGAAAGTGTTGTGTGAGACTCTAATTTAAGACTGGACATTGGCCCTTACGTGGCAGTGCTGGCTTGCTGTGTGGTACTCAGACAACTGAGTGATGGGTTCAGAATGAGGGCCCAAACTCATCAGGCAGCTGGAGCACAGTAACCCAGGGAGACAAATGAGTGTTGCTAGGATACATGACAACAAATCAATAACGAGAATCTACACTAACAGGTAAATGTAATTCCCACCACTTTTTTTTTTTTTTTTTTTAGACAGAAAAAAAAAGCATTACGAAGTTTTTCGCAAGTTGAATTGATCGCGTATTGACGGAACAGGACACATTATTGAGCAGAGAGAAACTGTCTGTTTGGATGGGTCAATGTGAACGTGACGTGTAACGGACGAATGGAATGATGGAGTGATACAGTGGTGTATCACCACTGTATCAGGAGACTATTGGTGCATGAAGGATTAAAAAAAAGAATGCATCGATAATCTGTGTGGCCTTACGAAAGACGTGAATGATTTGATGTTAAAATGTTCGGCCGAGCTCCATAGCAGGTAAGATTAAACCTACAGACTGTCTGGCTGGCCGAGATGACGCCTGGTTGAAAACAAAATAACAGTGGAAAAAGCTGTGTGTCCGGTGTCTCAGACTGACACAAATCTTCCTCCAATTCTTACGTTTTCTGTGATGTTCGCCTGAATCTGTCATAACTGTGGGCTAATCTGTGTGTTATTGTGTTATTTTGTTGTAGTCCTTGGCGTCTCATGCATTTTTTTTTCCCTCTTTTCTATTTTGCAGTGAAAAAGGCCAAGCTCCAAGGACCCCCAGGTGAGAAATCCGCCTCCTCGCTTCTCTGCTACCTCAGTACGGAGTGAGAGTGACAGGCTGGCGAGCACAGTTTAGTTAAAGGTGGATGTAAGGCAATGGTCGATGTCTGAATCTCTGGCGTAAAAATGTTTTTTTCTTCTTCAGCCCGACGGTTGAAAACACGCCCTTCCGTTCTCTGAGATCTAATCAATCAGCAATCACCCGATCTGCAGAAAAAGAGCAGAATCCCGAAAATATACAGACCCTTCTCTGATGAATTTTTTTTTTTTCTTTACGTGGATAATTTGATTTTGAGTATCCTCACAGCAGCCAATCAGAGCGATGACTCATATACCTTGTGTGCCTGTGGAGAATTCTTCTAAGAGAACAGAGCAAATCCAGTATCAAAGTTACCAAGCAACGATCCAAGAACAATAAAAGTTTTTGATAGCGGTAGAGAGAAATAAACATCGTATTTTGCATTTGCATTTTGCAAGTTGTAAGAGGGTTTATCTAGTCCATTCACCGGACACTCTCAGAGTTAATTGAACACCAGTCATTATGCAGTGTAAGTGTCATTAGTGAGTTATTGGGATAAATGTGTTGATTTAATGTGATATAGATTTTTTTGCTGCTATATCACTCGCCCCAGTTCTCCCAGACTGTCGGAGGAAGGAATATGAAATTATTCAACAACGTCAAATGTCATTAATCATCTTGTGTGTCTCTCTCTTTCTCAAGTTTCTAATTGTCTGTCCTCAAATTGATTGGAGGCTGAAACAGATACCTGCACACAGCTTCGGCCCAGTTTGGGAAAGGCAGTGAACTGGTTCACCAGTGTGCCAGCAGGCACACAGTGGCCTGTCAGGGGAATTAGGTGTCTGTGGCTCTCACACACACCCAGTATCTCGGGTCCCAGATGGTTTAGGAGTGTTGTGGTTGAGGGAGTTATATGAATTTCCAGTGGATAATGTCTCTCTCTCTCTCTCTCTCTCTCTCTCTCTCTCACACACACACACACACAGACAGACACACACACACACACACACACACGCACACATGTTTTATTCCTGTGTGTGTGGGTGTGTGAGTGTGTGTGTGTGTGTGTGTGTGTGCGTGTGCAGGCGTGTGTCTGCACTTTTCCGTTTTCTACATTTTTCAGACTCCCAATATGACAACTTCTTATTGATATCTTCTCTGATTGGTGCGTGTAGATTGTGTCCGCTCTTCTGCCGTGCTGATTGGCTGTGATGGGGAGGATGCTGACGGCAGGCTGTTGGTTTTGATTGATGAGAGGTGCATGCAAAGCGTCAGGTTAATTATGCCTGGATGTCAATCATGTGCCTAGTTGGGTTATTAGTCAAAGCTGTCAGA
>NC_044508.1:2906996-2949496 GCF_902362185.1 Chanos chanos | reverse complement strand
AATAATAATGATAATAATAATAATAATGTAGTGATAGTAATGAAGCAGGAAGATAACATTTAGATACCATTAAAGGAAAAGGGGAGAAGAAGGAAGAAGGGGGAGAGAGAGAGAAAAAAAAAAGGGGGGGGGGGGTCAATTTGTTGGAAAGTTCAGAGCTACAAGGATGGGTTCCCAGGTGTTACTGAATAATTTGGTCTGTTTATTGTTTTTAGCTGTGATTCGTTCCATTGAGAGGTAGTCTGTTAACAGATTAAGCCATTGTGATATTGAAAGTTTGTGCCTGTATTTCCAGTTTAGGAGTATTGTTTTTTTGGCTATTGTTAAGGTGACAAGTATGATCTTGTGGTATTTGTGAATATGACTGATGGGTGTGAGATCTCCTAGAAGGCAAAGGGACGGGGACAGTGGAATGCTGTGACCCAGAAATTTGGAGAGTTCAAATATTATGGCTTGCCAGAAATTTTTGGTTGGTGTGCATTGCCAGAAAGAGTGATAATAACAATCTATTGTGTTGAGGGTGCATTGTGGACAGATATCTGTATTGGTGAAGCCCATGAGGTGCATTCTACGGGTGGTGATGTGTGTTCTGTGCATGACCTTATACTGGATTAGCTGTAGTTGGGAGTTGTTTGTCATGGAGAAGATGTTGCTACATATTTGTTTCCAGAAACTGAGATCAGTCTTAATTTTTAAATCTTTTTCCCAGTTTGTTATTGGTATAGGTAGTGCTTCTTCTTTTGGTGATGATATGTGTTTATATATTTTAGATAAAGGTTTCTCAGATGTTGAAATGGATGCTATCTTTTCTATTAATGGTGGTGGTTGTAAATCAATGTTGGAAAGTTGTATTTTATTTTTTAGTGCATTTTTAAGCTGGAGGTACTGTAAAAAGTTTGGTTGGGTCATGTTATATTTCTGTGTTAGTTCATGGATGGTTAAGAATTTATCATTTGCAAACAGGTGTTGTAAGTGGGTGATTCCCTTACTTTTCCAGGTATTAAATGTGAAGGCGGTCTTATTGATTAAGAAATCGGGGTTGTTCCAAATTGGTGTGAGTTTACATGGTTTAAGTGGGTGATTTGTGATCTTATTGGTTTTCCACCAAGCTTCCAGGGTTGTTGAAATGGTGATGACCTTATAGCAGTTATGTTTTTTGATTGATTGGGGTAAGAATGGCAAGTCTTTAATAGAGAATTCTTCACAAGCTGACTGTTCAGTTTCAAGCCAAGGATCTTGTTGCATGTCTGAATATGTCCATTTCATTATGTACTGTAACTGATGAGCTAAGAAGTAATGGAGAAAGTTTGGGGCATTTAAGCCACCAAGCTGTTTGCTTTCCTGGAGTGTTGAGAGTTTAATTCTTGGTTGTTTATTTTTCCAGTAAAATTTTGTGATTATTGAGTTTAGAGTAGAAAACCAGTTGGGTGTTGGGAAGACGGGAGTCATTGAAAAGAGATAGTTGATTCTTGGTAGGATTGACATTTTCACTGCAGCTATGCGGCCAGCAAGTGAGAGTGGTAAGTTATTCCAACAACTTAAACACTTTTCAGTGGTTTTAAGAATTGGTGTGAAGTTCAATTCAAACAAATCTGAAAGGTTGGAGGAAATATCAATGCCAAGATATCGAATGTTACCTGTAGGGATGTTTAGTGAGAGCCTGGGTGTCACAGCATTCCACTGGTCCTGGTTAACTGGGAGAATAATGGATTTTGACCAGTTGATTGAATATTCTGAGATGGCAGAAAATGTCCCAATCAGATTGAAAATGGCTGGGAGTGATGTAAGAGGGTTTTGTGCATATAGTAATAGGTCATCTGCATATAGACTGACTTTGTGGGTTGTGTTCAGAGTGGTGATACCAGTGATTTGGGTGTTTTGGCGGATGGCAGCTGCTAGGGGTTCAATAAACAGGGCAAATAGTAGGGGTGAGAGTGGGCATCCTTGTCTTGTACCTCTGTGAAGTGTGAAACGTTGTGAAATTATGCCATTTGTGATTACTGATGCTGTGGGTGAGTTGTACAAAATTTTAATCCATTGGATAAATGAATCCCCAAAACCAAATCTTTCTAATGTGGAGAATAAGAATGTCCAGTTAACACGGTCAAATGCTTTTTCTGCATCTAATGACAGGATGACTGTATTGTTTGTTTGGGTTTTGGCTATACTGATTAGATTGAATAGACGGCGCATGTTATTTGATGAATGCCTACCTTTAATGAAGCCTGTTTGATCAGGGTGTATTATAGAAGAGATGACTGTTTCTAATCTCATAGCTAGTGCTTTACTGATGATTTTAATGTCTGTGTTAATGAGAGATAATGGGCGATAGCTTGAGCAGAGAGTTGGGTCTTTATTAGGCTTAAGGAGGAGTGATATAAGTGCTGTATTCATATGGGGTGGAATGACAGAGGAATGTTGAATTCTGCTGACTGTAGTTTTAATATACTGACTGCTGACTGTAGTTTTAATATACTGACTACTGACTGTAGTTTTAATGTACTGACTACTGACTGTAGTTTTAATGTACTGACTACTGACTGTAGTTTTAATATACTGACTACTGACTGTAGTTTTAATGTACTGACTACTGACTGTAGTTTTAATGTACTGACTACTGACTGTAGTTTTAATATACTGACTACTGACTGTAGTTTTAATATACTGACTACTGACTGTAGTTTTAATATACTGACTGCTGACTGTAGTTTTAATGTACTGACTACTGACTGTAGTTTTAATGTACTGACTGCTGACTGTAGTTTTAATGTACTGACTACTGACTGTAGTTTTAATATACTGACTACTGACTGTAGTTTTAATGTACTGACTACTGACTGTAGCTCTAGTAAGGGAGTGGTGATACTGCATTCAGTGTGCAACTTATTCAGATGCTGTGTGATTTCCAGATGGGTTAAAATGGGAAAAGCGAATGAAAGTAATAAAATTTGGTTACAGTCACAGTTAGACACTAAATGTCACTGCACTGATATCTTTAAAATGAATTCTGGCAGGGGTAAGTGTTCATTTAAAAATTCGATGTATTTTAGAAAAAATAAACAGTTCTGTGCAGTTGTGGGTAATTCCTGTTTGGAACAAACTCTGGAACAAGTGATTTTACTGTGGGATGACAGGATGATGAAGAAACTCAGCCCAGGAAAACTCCAAACTGCACTTTCACACAGAGGAGCGATTTCATTGGCAGGAGAGTTTTCAGGAAATTGAAAATTTTCTTAGCAAACTGGATACTCACTACAGACACACACACACACACAAATGCAAGCACACACACACAAACACGCACACACACACATGCACACACACACACACGCACACACACATAGACACCATCAACCCCACTGCCAGGAGAAGGGTCGTCAGCGTGGACTTGTGGCATTTTGTATCTACATCTAATTACGGTTACTTGTCTGCATGGAGACAGGCCATTTAAACTGTCCCTGTTGCTGCTGTAATAACCGGTGCATTACCATAAAGCTATGCATATTTTAAACTTCCAGACAAGCCGCAGGGCTACCAGCCATGTCCAAGTTTTCTGAGACAGCAACAGGTCATACAACGCGAGCATGTGTGTGTGTGTGTGTATGTGTTTTTGTGTGTGTGTGTGTGTGTGTGGGGGGGGGGGGTCTGTGTTGAGTACCCAGTTTGCTGAGAATCCTTTCAGTGTATGTGTGGGTGTGTGTACGGTGAGTCTTCTTTCATAATAGTCTATGTGTTAACATATGTGTGTGTGCTAACAGCACTTAGAAACCACTCTGCCTTGTGTTGATGGGTGGTAGTGTGGGTGGGCTGGGGTGTTGTGTTGTGTTGAACGTGAATTTTTCTGTCAGACTGTAATGCTTATGGAGATGAATTTGAGCCAGGCTGTGACACTAATGTGGTAATGCGTTCTCTTGTTATTTTGCAGATAAGTTTAACGTCTACGTCACACTGAAGGTCCAGAATGTCAAAAGTACGACCATCACTGTGCGTGGGGACCAGCCGTGCTGGGAACAGGACTTCATGTTGTGAGTACTGCTCAAACTCTTCCTCCTATACCCTCCTCTTCCTCCTCCAGAGAATGAGAGAGAGGGAGAAAGAAATAGAGAGGGAGAGAAGGAGAGAGAGAGAGAGAGAGAGAGTTAGTTATTCTCTGTCCTGTTAAGTTAACAACCATTCTGATTCAATATGATTTGATGTGATTCAGTTGATCTCAGTTTAGATTGTAGACAAGGGTTCTATGTATATAGTTATGGAAACCCTGCAGTTCAAGCCAAGATCATTTTAAAGTCACAACCAAGACAAAAGATTACATTTGTGTTGTAACAGAAGCCAACTCTAATTTGTACTTTTTTAAATCAACCTTCTCTCACACTCTGTCTCTCTTGAATTGCTGAAATTTACTACTCATTTTTATGTATTTCTCTATTAGTTGGCAATTTTCCTGTTGTGTTCTGTCTTTGTACTTTGGGTAATATGACAGGATGTCTTTTCACATGTTGCACTGAGGACGAATAACTGAGCTTTAATCAATTGAACCATGTAAAAATATTAAACATGTAATGTTTATAGACTGATACGATTCTTTGGTGATGAGTTTGTACTTGACTCTGTATGTAAAGAATTGCGAAAATGAACCGTGACTCTTTTCTCCCTTTTTTATGCGTGAGGGGAAAACAGGCAACGGTCTCGGGTAGCGTAATTCATTTTGGTGGAACTTTACCCTCACGGTTATTTCTGATGTGTTCGTTGTGGACCACGGCAAAAAAAAAAAAAAAAGACATTTTCCAACAGTGAATGAACGTATAGGGCCTGGAGATGTTTGAGATTGTCAGCACTTGTTGGAAATTGCTTGTAATTTCTGGCCCTTCTGTTCGCTGCTCTGGTGACTTCTGAAGTGGTTTGTGCACAACGAAATGTCATTAAAAAAACAAAACAAAACATTTTTTGTTTTATAACAAGGGACAAACTCTTTGGTGAAGTTTGACAGCTGTTTAGAAACTGTTTGTGTGACAAAATTGTCCCTGAGAGAGCGCATTGTCGTGGTAGTTGTGGTTATAGACATGACCTCTCAAATGCTGTCAATTCAGAGTGGAGGATTAAAGACAGATTTGCACAAGAGCACACACATACACACACACACGCACACGCGTGCGCGCACACACGCGCGCACACACACACACACTCTCTCTCTCACATCTGGCCTGTGTGTGTATGGTTGTGTGGGTGTGAGTGCGTGTGTGCGTGCGTGTGTTTGTGGGTTGAGAGAGAGAGTGTGTGTATGTGAGTGTGTGGGTGGGCATGCATGCATATGTGTGGGTGTGTGTGTATTAGAGGCATTAGGAGAACGTGACGGTGACTTAGGCAGTGGGATAGTGTGTTACAGATCAGTAGTCCAGTGCTGTTTGTCGCGTGTTCAGGGCTGTGTGGCTTTGGGTCAGAAAAGGAGGGTGGGGGGGGGGATTACTCTGGCCTCCTACTCTCACTGCTCATCATCAGGTTAAGCCTAAAGACAGAGGGATTAAAGAGAGAGAAGGACAGAGAGGGAGAGAGAGAGAGAGGGAGAGAGAGAGAGGAACAGGGACAGAAAAGGGAAGAGAAAAGGAGAGGGAGGGAGAGAGAGTAATGTAATTTGGTAAGATAATGAGTAATATGAAGAGAGACAGTAACAGCAAGAGAGAGAGAGAGAGAGAGAAACAGACAGAGAATGAGAGTGAGAGAGAGAGACAGAGAGAGAAAGGGACAGAGAGAGAGAGAGAGAGAGAGAGAGAATAATGTAATGTATTAAGTTAATGAACAATATTAAGACAGACAGAGGGAGAGAAATAAACTGATATATTAAGCAAGTGATGGGTTTGTTAAAATGTCGAAAAGGGAGGATGAATAGATGGGGTGAAACCTGTCATATTATCATCTGTTTCAGCGGAAGTTTAATATTCAGGGCTGTCACTCTCTCTCTCTCACTCTCTCTCTCTCTTTCTTTCTCTCTCTCTCTGTGTGGTAGAAGTGGGGAGGGAAAGGACAGAATGAACAGTTGAAATCTGCAGCCCAGATATGGCAGGAGAAATCAATTTATCTTTGTCATTAGCTCATAACTACTCACTACCACACACACACACACAGTTGCAAATGCAGCTGCTGCGTCTTTCTAACCCTTGTAGTTTTTTCCCAGCCGTGCACACACCACGACCAAAACCACACACACACACACACACACACACACAGTGATCAAATGCGGTAACTAACCTGTCATGACTGTACACCTCTGTCCGTGATTCGATCACATATCACCTTAAACATGAGTTTGTTGAACTGTCTGTAACTGTAAAATCATGTGCTGGCCCATCTTACTTGCTCCTCTTTGTCTCAAGCAGAGACTCGTGTGTCCGCAGACCGAGAATGTACTGTATACTCAGCTTGTCGAGAGGGTTCCACTTAATCCACCATGTCATTGAAAAGGCAGAGTAAAAGAAAGGAGAGAGAGTGTGTTTGTTTACATGGTAAATGCTACAGGATTACAAAAACCATCCACTGTTGAATTGTCAAATGTCAGACGATACCAGCTTGTTTACCATAACAAAAAGGCTGAAAAACAACCTTTCATTGCATCCTCAGTTAAACCCAAATGTAAAAGGAAAAAAAAACCCAAAACAGAACAAATAACAAATAAACAAAAAAAGGGGGCAAACCCTCTAATTCATCTATGTGTGTTCATTTTTTTGCATGTTTTTTTTTCAATTTGTGAAAATACTCCAGATCTCCTTAATCAATAACAGATTTTTTTTCCCCTCTGGCTCTACGGATCCATTGTTTTGCCTGTGGAGAAACATGTCAGTTAGGATAAAACATGAGAATTCTGACAAGTGCATTTTCCGTTTTGGAGTTTTGAATGAGAAACATAATTACATACTACTTGTTTCGT
This sequence comes from Chanos chanos, assembly GCF_902362185.1. Taxonomy (NCBI): domain Eukaryota; kingdom Metazoa; phylum Chordata; class Actinopteri; order Gonorynchiformes; family Chanidae; genus Chanos; species Chanos chanos. The sequence goes on along the minus strand of NC_044508.1, from coordinate 2,942,577 downwards.
TGCGTGTGCATTGCATGTGTGTCTATTTATTTGTAAAGTTCGGGCTTAAATCTGATCTTGTTTAAGAGGCTTACACATCACTGAAAATGGACGGCAGAGTGTGATAGTGATGAGAACTAAACATCCCGTTCCACAAAGATTTGGCTGAATGAGCACAAATCAACGTCAGACCATCACATAATGGGTTTTCCTCTCAGAGAAAAATGACAGAATGTGTGATCTGAAGAGAGAGAGAGAGAGAGAGAGAGAGAGAGAGAGAGAGAGAGAGAGAGAGAGAGAGAGAGAGAGAGAGAGAGAGCAAATCCAGTCAAAATTTGAGGATCCACTGAGTGGACTTAATTAGAATACGCGGCGACACTGCCGATCCTGAAAGGTCAAAGTTCAGGGTTCAGAACCATGACTCGCCGGCCCGATGACTGAGAAATCGTTTTAGTTTTAAATGCGTCCAGCGAAACTCACACACTCACTGAAGTGGCTACGCACTTAACATAATATGGAGATTATACTGCACCGGATATCCAAAATGGTATCTGGGAATTTGGAAAGGCGAAGCTGATTTTATCTGCAATCTGTGTAAGTCATAAAACACAGAGAATAAGCAGTATGTATGGGGAGGCTGTTGACAATACAGTTTAAAAAAAAAAAAAAAAAGATCTTGTTTCGAAGGGGGGGGGGGGGGGGCTCTATGTAACACCGTAATGAGGCACAAACAGCTTTTAGGGTATGAATCAAAAGCATGTTTGACCATAAACTGTGTCACAGCAACAGTTCTGCTAACTGAGTAAAACCCAGATCCCAGTTTTTACATCAATGTCATGTGACTGCCCATAGGGTCCATGAGGACACTATTATTCAGACACTGGGTTTTTCAACCAGAGTCCCATGTGCAACAGGCACAGAAACACACTGTACTTATGGTGAATGATACTGAAGGTGGTTTTTGTTTTTGTTATCGGTCATTTGGTAGACTGTCTGGTCTAGGCACCCTGGAGGGACTTGGACATTACCCCAGAGTTGCAATAGCTGCTTGAGACAGTAGTGTTGTGTGTGTGTGTGTGTATTTGTGGGATAAGCACTGAATGTGTTTATCTGGTGTGCCAGAGGTTAATTGGTCACACGTGCCAACTTCACACACACACACACACACCACACAACACAGAGAGCAAGATTAGACCAGGAGAGTAAGATCTTAGGATCTGTCTCTACTCATTAAACCAGACAGGGAGAGAGAGAATGAGAGCGAGGTAGAGATCGGTGCTTGGTGGGGAGTCTTTGAAACATATATATGTTTCAGGTGTATGATGTGTCTATATGAGTTTGTGTGTGTGTGTGTGTGTGTGTGTGTGTGTGTCTGTGTGTATCTGTGAGTGTGTGTGTGAGAGTGTTTGTGTATCCTGCAGCAGCAGGGATCCAGGATACATGGGGTTACTTCTCAGCGGTGATTTGCAGTCGTCTTACGTCCAGTTGCTCTTTGGCAGATTATAAATTCTTTCCTAGGCACCTTAAGGATGTCAGAGGTCCAGAGATATCACTGCCACAGTTTTGAAAAGACAGACGCCCTCTTCTTTATTCTCTCTCTCTCTCTCTCTCTCCCTCACTCTGTTTTGTGATGAACAAGAGGTAGGAATTGAGATGAAGAGGTTATCTTTAGGGTTTTTGGGAAGTTACAGGCTAAGTTATCACCTGTGTAAATAAAGACACTACACTGAGACTACTGTAAATGCACACGCACACACACACACACACACACACACACACTCTAACACGGGCACAGTGTGAACACGGTCAGTAACCTCATTAGACCCCACTGAGGTTAAGGTCACTCCGTGTCTGATGTAGAATCCCCCACAGATAGCATGGTGTGCTACAGTTTCCCAACTCAGTAATGCCCATGTCGCAGCTCTTTGCAAACACCACGTATTAAACATGTATGTGGAGTGTCATTTTAAGTAACATTGCATGTAATTGTGTATTTAAAGAACAATTTTACACCTGCACCTTTGATTTAATGTTATTTAAGAAATTGTGGCTAATGTTTATGTTTGAACAGTTGCTTGCCATACCTCTTACTATGGGGAGTAAGTGTTATATATACATGTTTCGGTCACTTTTTAAATGAGCTTGAGGTATATGTTGAATATTTAATGTATTTTCCCAAGTGAAGTCAGTGGGATATCGCGGTGGGAAAGCCATGTTTGCTTCTCATAGCCTTCATTAACAATTCAAGCTGCATCTTACATTTCTTTATGTCATCCGAGCATTTTCTGTCAGGAACTGCTGAAGAGATCTGTTGTAATAAAACTCATCGCCTTCCAGTAACTGGACCGTTTCTCTTATCCCCATCGTTACAATTCATCTGTGTTAAAACTAACATAAAACCAACAAAACCGCAAGCAGCGAAATAATGGCAAAGCTGTTAGCCAGTGGTTGTCGTTTTACAAGGGATCCTTTGCAGCGGTAATGGAACAATTATGTGTGTTGCATAGTGCAATGTTGGAAGGGTTGATTTCATTCGAGGGCCCACTGGCTGTCCCCGCCAACCCAAAAAAAGATCTTCACAGGGCAATCGCCGTTATGAATATGCAAATGAGGTCGCGCGGTGTTTTGTATGTGCCGTCGAGAAAATTACAGTGCTCAACGGTTAAAATATGCGGTGGCGATTCCGTAGACCTTTCTTCTCCGTTCTGAGGCTCTAACAGGACCCAGTGTAATTAATTCTGCCATGCACCAAAGTAATTAAGTAATTGTTCAGTTTTTCGATATCACTTTATCCGACTTTTATGAGGTGGGTCGTCCTAAACAGCGAGTGCTTTTGCAGTTAAAACTGTATATTCAGTGCTACGTGCTAACCCTCAACCAGTCGTGGTTGTGCTCATTCATACTAAACGTGACAGAAATTTGTAGTGCTCAAAATTAATATCCTTTCATATGAGAAAAGTGAACTACTATTGAACTTGCAGTATCTCTCATTTGTTTTCTACCATTTGAATGATGAAAGACTGTTTTGGTGTCAGGCATTCGAGGCTAAACCTGGACCTAAGGCCATCTAGAAATCAGTCACATTTTTATTTTCTGCTCTGCTTTGTAGGTGTGTGTGTGTGTGAGAGAGAGAGAGAAATACAGAGCTTTGTGCAAGGTAACACAGTGTTATTGTTGTATTTGTCCACAGCGAGATTAATCGACTGGATTCCGGGCTGGTGGTGGAATTGTGGAACAAAGGCTTAATCTGGGACACCATGGTGGGGACGGCGTGGATCCCTTTGGAATCCATACATCAGTCTGACGAGGTGGGTACAGCCACACACACAGGAGTACATGAGTTTGGTTTATTTTGCCCCACTGAAAGTAGAAGGATCTTTTGTGACTTTTAAAACTCCCAACACTTGCTCAAGCCATTAATAATGCACCCGCATCTGTTCTTTTTACCGTCCGGCCCTCAGTTCATTTTCTCTGTGTGTGTGTGCCTCTCTCTCTCTCTCTCTCTCTCTCTCTCTCTCTCTCTCTCTCTCTCTCTCTCTCTCTCTGGTACAGGAAGGTCCTGGTGAGTGGATCTCTCTGGACTCAGAGGTTCTGATGAAAGCGGACGAGATCTACGGCACCAAGAACCCGACGCCCCACCAGGTGCTTCTGGACACACGTTTTGAGCTGCCCTTCGGTAAGTTAGATCTTTCTTTCTTTCACTCTATCACTCCATCTCTTTCTAGCCACATTCTCTCTGTGTTCCTTCCCTTTTCTCTCATGGATTCTCTCCTTTTCTTTTCCTTTCTCCCCATCTCTGACTTATTCTCTCGCTAGCACTTTGAGTCTTGAGAAGAAACCACTGTGGTGGTTTAAAAGACCTAAACAACTGGAGGGAAATAGATGGGTTCAGCTCATATTATTTACTGAAGCACAGAGTTTCAGAGTCAGAATCAGAATATGGTTTATTGCCAAGTAGGTTTACTCCTGCTAGGATTTTTTCTTGGTGTGTTGGTGCACCATACAAATACAACATATAAATACAAATACACATACAGATACAAATGCCATACAGATACAACACTAAAGTACAACTAGTGACTAGTAACAATGCTTTATACAGAGAGTATATGTACGTTGGCTGTGTTTTGTGGCTTTCAGGGTTGTGTCCTCCCTGTAAAAAGAAGACGTTTCCTCCATTACATGCAGAAAGAAAGATAGGAGATTTGGAGAGACAGAGAAGGAAAGAGGGACTGGGGAGTGACTGGGATGTTGAAGTGGCTAGTTAATCTATTTATGGTGTTCCTACAGGAATCCAAAAGCATCTCATACCATATTAAAGAGCATGAATATAATATGCGAGTGCTTTGCAGACAGAATGGGATGGGACAGGGTTGGTTGTGATGAACCCGGGAAGGAGCAGGAAAAGACGGATTACCACCGGCCGAAATTTCCAGTTGATTTTCTTCCGCTTTTTCCCCCTCCGTCAGACATTCCAGACGACGAGGCGCAATACTGGACCAAGAAGCTGGAGCGAATTAATACCATGAGGATACACGATGAGGTAGTCCTGTGCTCACCTCTGTTGAACCTTGCGTCTCAGATCAGTACTCCGTAACCGTCTTCAAGGACCTGCTCTAGCAGTCTGAAACAAAAGACAGCGTGAGCCTTCAGATAGGTTGAGTTTTGGCTGCCTGTGAGAAAGGATGGTTTGGATTTTGATTGAGTTTGTTCATCTGGAATGTTTGCTTGTGAAATCTGGTTTATTGATCAATCCAAAATATCAGCCGTGCTGTTTTGTGACGTACTGTACTCTTTGAACTTCTGTTAGTTTGAGAGTCACAGTGTGAATTTTATGTTTTAAAGACACCATTGTTTGGGTGTCAGTACCCTGGAAAGAATCAGTGTGTGTGTAGGTTTTTTAAAAAGTGCATGCCTCAATTGTGGTTTTAAGTCCTAACCACCATCTTGTGGTGAAGTTCTGTAAGTGCACATATATGATATATACATTGCAAGTAAATCTGGATGATTTTGCACATGACCTTCTCTTTATACATACATACATGCATATATATACAAGCATACATGTGTGTATATATATGTACATGTTAATATATGTATGCTTGTATATGTATGTATGTATATATTATATTTTTATGTTTTTCTTTTTTTATATTTTTTTTTCCTTTTTGTTTTAGTATCCGCTGCAAGATGAGAATCATAGAAGAGAACTACCATCTGTCCCCTCCCAGTGCTGTAAGTATTGCCGAACAGCTGGTCTTAAGTTTTTATTCTTTAACCATACAGAGTGTATGTGTGGGGAGGAGCATGATATTCACTTTTTCTTAATATGTATATCATAGTGTGTGTTTGTGTACGTGTGTGCATATTGGAGCTTGAAATAGCTTTTTTTGCTCCCAGATTTGGGAGCTGCTGTCCTCTGCATTTTTTCTGTGAGCCACTAGGTGGCACACTATAACCTCACAAAAACTTTTTTTCTCTTTGTTTGAAGAATGGCTTTCTTACAACAGACAATTGTCGTGTTTACAACTTTCATAATGTTTGGTCGTTGTGCTTGTTTGATTTTCTTTCATTTATTATTTTTCATGTTTGGGTTTCTTCCAACAAAAAACATCTTCGAATTTTGCTGAACAGAAAAGCTTGAGTAACTTTTATAGTTTTTTTTTTTTTTTTATGTGGGTGTGTCTGATGTATATTAGATACTGACACTAATATACACATACCGTACTACCCATGTGTTTACTATTTATATGCACTGCACACTGAAAGGTTCTGCAGAGGGTTTTTCAACATTGAAATGTATAGACACATTTACCATGACATAGATGTCATATAATTTAATGTCTCTGTTCCCAGCATAACTTAACATAGCCTACTAATGACGGGAAAGAAAACAGATGTTTCAGTATTTTGAAAACTCTTGCAACTTGTGTTTCTGTCAAAAACTTCCTCCACACCACTAGGCAACTGGAGTTACTTTGGATGGAGTGATCAACAGAGTATGTGCTTTGGCTAATATCTCTCTCGTCATTTTTTTCATGCCTTCATTCGTTCATCCATGTTTTATTTGTGACCACTGCATGCACCGATTTGTAAAAAGAAAGACTACACTGTCATCTTCTCTCTGCTCTCTGTCTGTCTCTCTATCTGTCTCTTTCTCTCTCTCTCTCTCTGTCTCTCTGTCTGTCTGTCTCTCTCTTTCTCTCTGTCTGTCTGTCTCTCTCTCTCTCCCTCTCTCTCGCTGTCTCTCTCCCTCTCTCTTTCTCTCTGTCTGTCTCTCTGTCTGTCTCTCTGTCTCTCTCTCTGTCTTTCTTTCTCTCTCTCTCTCTCTCTCTCTCTCTCTCTCTCTCTCTCTCACTCAACATTTTTCGTTGGCTCATTTGTCATTTGTCATTATTAAGTTGTTGTATAAACTGACCCTAATACACTGCTGCCCTCCTTATCTTTACCGAATTTATGTGCCCCCATTCTCATAGGGAAGCATAAAAAAAATCATCACTGATTTAAAAACATTAATTCTACTTCTACCTTTTAATTTTCCTGAAAACAAATATGTATTTAGCTTCAAGTCATCAGTAATCGAGCCTAGTCAAGCCTAGACTGATTTGTGATGGGTCAATACAAGCTGAATAACTGTGTGAAAAAAGCAAAGAGGAGATAAGCAGACACCAAGTCTCTCAGATCTCTAACATTATCACAGAGACCAGATGATGTCGCGTTTTTTTTGGCAAGGATATGTCACGTGTTCTCATTAGTATTCTGTTTTGGTGATTCTATTGTGTTTCTGTGGCTCATTATAGCAAATAGAAGATATTTATGGTGGGTAAGCTGGTAATTACCTGCAAAAGTTCGCATTGCCAGACTCACCACATGCAACATTAATCAGATCACAGCTTTGGCAGAACCCTTTTCCCTGTTGTGGGTCTCAGAGTTATCCAAACACTAACATGCTGTTTTCTCTAATTCATCAAAAATCATTTGTGGATGTTGTTAGGTGGACACCACCATTTTTACAAAACAAAGTGATGTAAAAATCTCTTTTTTTGTGACGTCTCTAAACTAAGGAAATCAAATCCTGTCCAAGCCAATACTTGCTAAGTTTCATTTCTCTGTGTCAAAGCGCTGGAGGACCATGACAGTGCAGTGGATGACCGCGACAGCGACTATCGCAGTGAGACGAACAGCCGCCCTCCACGGTACCACACCACAGCCCAGCCAAACTCTTCTGTGCACCAGTATCCCATGGGAAGAAAACTCCCACACCAGACAGTGTCCAAAGAATCGGGGAATGACTCCATACAGAGCTTTGAGTCAGACTACAGGGAAGGAAGGGGGCCTAGGTATGTACACACACACACATTTAAAAGTCCTTATGTGGTTTTTTTGTAAATATCCAACAAATAGTACAATTTGATTTGATTTGTTTTCTTTTTGTTTGTCACATTTAGTTAATTTGGTGTTCTAATCTTTTGTTGAATTCATTTTTTTAAGTATGCTCTTTTCAGTTTGATTTGCGTTGCTCTTAATTTCTCATTTTTTTCTTTCTTTTCACCCTTTCAAATCCTTTTTTTTTTGCATGGTTTTACACATTATCCATTAAACACAGACCTCCGCAAAATAGAAGCGGAGTTAGGATAATCCCTGTTGACTCAGGTATGGGTGTGGAAGATTGGGAAAGCAAATACAAAATTGCTGACAACATTCTGGATGATTATCTAGACCCAGAGCAGAAAAAATGGGATGACGATGACGAGACAAAAAGTGAAATTTATCGTATCGTAAGCACAACAGAAGACTCCAAAGGTAGCAGGTTCTACCAGACTGTGGAGTGTGACACAATGTCTCCAGAGGCTGAAGAGTATGATGAGGAAGGCAATCCCATTAGGAGCCACCCTGGCAGTGGGGAGGTACGCCTGGTCTATAGGGAGGCAGGGAACTTTGAAGATGAAAACTCACCTCCTGAAATTTCGATCATCCCATCAGTTCGACAGATACAACAGCAAAGGTCAGATCGAACCTCATACAAAGAGGGGTTATTGTACAAGACTAGAATGTGGGCCAAGAACTCATTCGAAGATACTCTGGAGAACTATGCAATTTATCGTGAGGAAGAGGAAGCTAGGATGAGAGCCAGATGTGAGTATGACTCCGTGGGTTCAGATGAGATGCAGTTTTCCCTTGGTTCTGAGGAGGAACTGGAGGATATGGCTTTTGCTGAGGAGGACTTTCAATATGAATATGACACTTACTACAACCATGAAAGATATATTTCATCCTATGGAATGCAACCAGATTGGCCCCAAAGTTGCTGTGAGCGAAAAAGTTGCAAGGGGGTGGCTGGAAGTCGTGGTGCAGAGGTTTTGTTGTCACCAGTTGAAGAACCAAGTGATGAATATGTCGACACTATGGATGAACTCCAGAACCTTGTTGATACAGTATCAGAGTACCTGGCTGAAAAAGAGGAGGAGATCAGTAAGTATGAATCCCTGCCAAAGTCAAGTATCAAAAAAGTCCCACCACAGGACAGCACAAAACCTGAAATGGTTTCAGAAGAAAAGGTGAAAGAGGCTGAGACAGCTGAGGTGAAAGAGGGTTCTGCCATGGAACAAGGAATTACAGGAGTGAAAAATGCCATGAATTCATTGTTCAGTTCAATCACAGGCACCAAGTCACCAGTTGAGAATGTGGAATCCTCTGATACAACAGCTCCAAGTCCAGTTCCTCCACAAACAGAATCTGGCATTTCTAAACTGTTCTCTTTTATACCCAAACCATCAGGTAGTCCAACTCCTGTTGCAGTGGTACCCCCTGCCAATCAGGAAGCTAGGACTGACAAAAAGTTTTCCCTGGGGACACTTCTGCCATTTCAGTCTCCTGAGGCTAGCCGTCCTGCAAGGGCAGCATCAGCAGCTGAGTCGCAGGACAGTGCTGCCAGTGGTAGTCAAATTCAAGGATCTAATACAAACCAGCCAGCCTCTGTTGTTGATTCTATGTTAGGGAAACTGAATCCCTTGAGGCTATTTTCAGACAAACCTGCAGAAGCAGAAGCTGCAACAGCTCCTGAATCGGTGGGACATGGTAACAAATCTTCTGGAAGCACTGAGTCCAAAGAGGGATTCATTGATAAGCCCAAGAGCTTGTCTATAGAGGGTGCAGGCTCTCAGACTGAGCGGCAGTCCTCAGACGAGCATTCCCAAAGATCAGCGAGTGGATCGGTGGAATTATTGCCTGAATCTGAATCATCTGGTGAAATTCTTGATGCTCAGCCAAGAAGGGCATCTCCAAGGACAGGAGAGAGTAGCTCTGATGCAAAGCACCCTGGGCAGCCACCTACAGAGGACACTGGATTTTTCAGCCCTTTTAAGAAATCATTGACCTCACTGATCTCAACTGTTCCTGCTGACAAATCTGCACAGAATGAGGCTCCTTCTGCACCTTCTATGTTTTCTCTTTTCAAACCCACGGAGAGTGCAAAGACAGAGGATGTGTCAGCCTCTGTTGGTAGCAAGTTAAAACTGCCTTTCTTCACCTCTGAGAATTCGTCCGCTCCTCAGGCACCCAAACAAGAGGGTGGCATGCTCTCTGGGCTACTTAAACTTGCTACAGGTGAAGATATTACTGCCTCTAAAGCTACTACATCTCCAAGTGGCACTAAATCGCCTCTGCCAAGTCGTGCTGCTCTCCTTGAAAGTGTACCAAAAGGGAACACAGACACAGGTTGGTTCTCAAACCTTTTTAAAGCCCCACCAAGTGAACCTCAACAGCCAGCTAAACCACAACCAGCAACATCAACTCCAGCAAAATCGGCAACAGTCAGCCAAAGCGTGCCTGCTGTTGTTGTACTGTCTGAAAAAGAACAAGATCCATCAGATGTCTCTGTAGAGCAAAAAGAGGCACCAGCAGTGAAAGAAACAGACCTTAAGCCTGGAATTGAAGCACAACCTGATTCTAAGAATCAGACAGAAGGTGTGGTTCAGGATGAGACACAGGGTGAATCCATGTCCCACGCTCAAGCCATAGCAGAAGAAAAGGATCGGCCGAAACCTGAAGACCAAGATCAAGCTAAACAAAAAGAGCAACCTCAAGCCAAGCCTCAAGAGCAGAGTGAGTCCAAGCCCCAGGAACAAACACAGGCACAGCCTCAGTCCCAGGGTTTATTATCAGGTCTGCTGAAACTGGCCTCATCTGATGAAGTTTCAAGCGGAAACAAAACTCAGTCAAATGCTAATCCACCTCAACAGCAAGGTGGACTTCTATCAGGACTTTTCTCCTCTGTCACTGGAACCCAAAATCAGAGCCAATCCCAAAACAATGCTACACCCCCACAATCAGGAGGATTGTTGTCTGGACTGCTAAAGATGGCTTCACCAGAAACTGTCCCCACTAGTAGTCAACCTATGGGCTCACAGCCACTATCTAAGGCACCAGAAGGCCAAGGTAGCCAGGCAACAGTGGATGCTCAAAAGGCTTTGGGGCAAAATCAGAATCTCCCAAAACAGGCTGCTGCACCCACTTCTACTAATCAAGCTGGAGGCCTTTTCTCTGGGCTTCTGAAACTAGCCTCTGACACAGTAACTAGTGTCCAAACCCCTCCTAGCCAACCTTCCCCAGGTCCTTCAGCTGATCAGTCAAGCCAAAAGCAAACTAGCACACAAGGACCAAGCCAAGCAGCACCACAAGGTAATGCTCCTCAGGGTCAAGCAGGAGGTCTCTTATCAGGGCTGCTTAAACTGACATCTTCTGATAATCTACCTGCACCTGGACAAGCAGCTTCAGCTCAACAGCAGGAACCAGGGTTCTCAGATAAACAATCAAATGAACAGCATGTAAATACACAACCACAGCCACCTCCCCAACAAGCTAGTCAACAGGGAGGTCTTTTGGGGGGTCTTCTTAAATTCACACTGACAGAGAATGCACCACAGTCTCCTCAGCAGCCACAAGCAGGTGGCCCTAGCAGTCAGTCTAATCAAGACCAAACAAACCAACAAAATGTCCAGCAAGTAAATACACAACCACAACCTCCTACTCAACAGGCTAGTCAACCAGGAGGGCTTTTAGGAGGGCTTTTTAAATTGACATCTGCAGAAAGCACACCGCTCACTCAAGGGCAGCAGCAGTCAGGTGGCACTAGCAGTCAGGAGCAAACAAACCAACAAAATGCCCAAATACAGCAACCACCTGCGAACCAGGCAGGAGGGATGCTGACTGGACTTTTCAGTAAGTTAACTGCAGCAGACAGTACTCCTCAACAGTCACAGCCAGCATCTGGTAGCCAGATGTCAAACCAAAGCCCAAAACCTGCCCAGCAACCACCCAGCCAACAAAGTGGATTCCTCGATGGTCTGTTTAGTATGGGTGTTACAGACACTAATACTGCAAACCAGCCATCCACTACTAAGCCAGAACAAGCACCCATTGGTAACCAATCTAATGTGCAGCAAGCAAACAGACAAAATCTGCAAAGGCAAAACCAAGTTCCACCACAGCAGACACCCCAAAGTGGTCCAGGTGGGATGCTTTCAGGGTTGTTCAATAAGCTTGCAGCGTCAGACACAACCCCTGTACAGCCACCTGTTCAGACTGGTAGCCAGCCAAGCCAGCAAATGAACAAACCTGGTCAAAGTGACCATACTCCACCACAACCGTCCAGCCAACAAGGTGGATTTTTCTCCGGGCTTTTTTCTACAAATCCACAACCAGCACCACAACAACAAGGGCCACCTGGAAGCCGACCCAATCAACAACAGCAACAGGGCATAAGACAGCCACTGCAGAGGCAAAATCAGATCCCTTCACAGACTGCCACAGCACCTGAGCCACAACAAGGAGGGCTACTTTCTGGCCTTTTCAACAAATTGGCATCAGTTGACACTCCTGCTCAGCAAGCACAACCTTTAGCAGGAGGCCAGTCTGGTCAGCAAACAAATAAGTCAAATGCCCCAGGTCAGGCTCCAAGTCAGCCTCCAAGTCAGTCTGGAGGTTTGCTCTCTGGACTTCTAAAGATGGGCACTACAGATGCTGCACCTACTAAGCCGCCCACACCTACACAGCAGCAAGGACCCTCTGGAAATCAACAACAAGCCAACAGACAGAATGTGCAAAAGCAGGGTCAGAATGCAGCTCAGACTGCAACACAGCAACAAAATCAGTCAGGTGGTCTGTTTTCTAGTATATTAAAAATGGCTGCTGGTGATAGTGAATCCCAGGCACAGGCTCAAACCAGTAGTCAGTCATCAACCAAATCTGCACAAAGCTCCAGTGCCCCACAATCTGAATCTGGTGGGATTTTGTCTGGTTTTTTGAATAAGCTGGGTGCAGCTACTGAAGAGCAGACGTCCAGTAACCAAGCAGGACCTCATCAGAAGCCACAACAAAAGCCACAGCAGCAACAGGAGCGTCAAGGTACTAAGCCTGGACAAGGCCGCCCACAGATTCAAAGGACAAAGCCTGTGGTGCTTCAGTCCTCACAGGATGGAGCATCTGAGAAGGATCAGAAAGTCCCTGCACAGAAAGGTTTTCTATCTGGATTATTTGGTAAGGGCTCAGAGGAGGACATCTCACCCAAGCTTCAGGAAACTACTTCTTGTACTCCAAAGGTCAGTTCTAGTGAGCCAGAGACCAGTTCAAATGGCAGCAGCCCTGGCTTGCTCTCTAGTATTTTTAAGTCGGGATCCAGTGAGACTAGCACCCCAGCAACAGGAAAAGAAACGGAGAAAGGCCTTCTTGATCGGTTAATATCAAAACAGAGTAAAGACGACAGTGCCGCTACTACCACTGTTTCAAGTAGTACAGCCAGTGTGGATCCAAGCGTGTTAGGGGCACATCCAAATCAATCTCTGAAACAGTCTGGTGCGCAGGAACAACCTCCAACACCAGCTACTAGGCAGTACCTGGATGAAATCCATAGACTCTTGTATGGCACTGCCACTGAGTATGGTTACCAGGATCTGTTGTACTCCTTTGCAGAGCATGGTGTGATTCCTCCAGAGCTCTATGAACACCAGTGTCTTATAGAAGCCCTCCTTTGGCAGCAGTTAAATGAATATGCGTTATCTGAGAGTCTTGCAGCACAAGTTCAGGAGTGTTATGCTGCAAGTCAAGAGTACATGCCTTCAAATGTAGAAGCTGCGTGGGAGTGTCCGGGTTGGTGGAACTTGAAAGATGTGGATCCCAACCAGTTTTACATTCCATCACATCCCTGGAAGGATACGGTTACATCTCCATTACGAAACATGTTTCATCAACCACAGGAAGAAGATATTGTGCTGTTTGACATGACATGCAGGAACAGAAAATCTTGGAGCAGTTGTGACAATCTCAGTAGTCAGAATAACCGAAGGCCCTCCATTGTTAAAGAATCTGTCATTAATCTTTCAACAGAAAAGCCTGCGAAATTAAGTAGATGTCAGTCACTCTCCGACTGTAGCACATATGGTAATCTGGTTGAGAAAAACAAAGCTCAGAGTGACGAATCAACAAAGAAACAAATTGATCTGAAAGCTGCCAAAGAGTTTATCAAACGACTCACTGCTGAAAAGGGGCCTATGGATCTTAGTCACACTGCTGTTGATCTTAGTAGCTGCCCTGGATTTAATGGAGATTGTGATGACAACATATTCTTTGAGGATTCAGAATGGTACCAGCAGTGGCTCTCACTTTTGGAGCAAGGACTGTGGTGGCCAGCAGAGGCAGGGGATTGTGGATACTATGTTTACACAGATCATGAATACATATACTCTCTGTTGACCGACAGAGCTGGTAAGCATATGTACGCTTGTGTCACTCCAGAAGAAGGTCGGATACTGGAGCAGATCACAGAGAACATCTCAAACATGCTTCAGAAAAAGGACAATGGAAAAGTCACCCTATGTGCATTTAAGATCCCTCTTTACAATGAGGATGAAATGATCTGGGTTCCGGGGCACCGTCAAGCAGACTCCCAGCTGCTTAATGCTCCCGTAGATTTGTCCGCTGCCTTTAGGAAAGGTGATAAGATTATGAATATGAACCTTGAGCGATTTTCACAGATGTTTGAGGAGTCCATGGTTGCTCAAACTGAACAGCCTGTGGACTTCACTGTGTACAAGCTCAAAAAAGTCAAAGTGGGAGTGCAAGAATCAAATATAATATTTCAGGAGGAGCAACTGGAGGCAGCTGATCTTTCGAGTAAAATGAAAAAGGGAAGTTTTGGGGGACCATATTGGAAAAATCAGGGAATAAACGATCTCTTCACACAGGTGTCTGCTCCGCTTTCCTCTGCCACAGTTGCATATACTTCATCAATGACCTCTGGACGGTATTCTTTAACAAACAGACACTATCCAGTCCCTGAAATCAGAATTGGACATGCAGATGATAACACTGTAGAGCATAGTCAGGCAAAACAGAAAGTCAACTCTCTGTTCTCAGCTATCGGAGAATTAGTTGGTAAATCTCCAGATCCTGATTTGGCTAAATCAGCTACTGTTTCAACGGCCGTGGCCACATCTTCAAAAACTACTTCTAAAAAGATTGTAGAACCACAGACTTTTACCAGGAAGCTTCCTGAACCTCCCATAGCATCTAGAGAACAACCCAAGGTCCCCACTTCTGCACGCACACTTCCCACACCACCAGGTACTCCCAGTACTTTCCAGCAGGGTATGTCATCTGTCGATAAACAAACCAGGGGTGTTTTATCATCTGGGTTTCAAAGTCTGAAATCCAAAATGGCCAAAGAGGATGGGCAAGGTAGAGCTTCACAAAATGTTACATCCAGTAATTCTCAAACTTTGCCCACAACTCCTGGTTTGGTTCAGGCGGAGCTAGCCTATACTGCACCTCAAAAACCAAAACTTGGCAGACAGCTCTCTCTCTCAGCTCATTCCTGTCCATTGGTCAAATGTGAGACAGATGCACAAGGTATTAACAAGTTTCCAGAGGGGATGAATGAAACTATGTTGGAGGCTGCTGGTGAAACACAGTCCCAGAAATCTACTCATCCACCAGTACCAAAGTTGCATTTGGTAGAAAAATTGTGCCCTGTGCAATGCCCTCAAATTTCTAGTTATCGTAAGAGTGTGCTGCCAGGGGATCCACTGCTTTGTACCAGACCTGTGGACTTTTCAGGTGCTGGAGGCAAAAAAGACCAGCACTCAGATGGGAAGATCCCATCGCAATTAGATGATGATAGATTAAATGAGCAGGCATTTAACTTTTCAAAGAACAAATTAAAGAAGAAGCAGCATCAAGAGCAAAATGCAGACGATCTGAAAGATGTGACTGCTGTCGATTTGACTGTTGAGATACAGGAAGAGGAGATTAGTCAAACTTTTCCAACATTAGAAAGGGCAATTACATCCCCATCAGATGAACCTATAAAAACTGTGACTGCCCTGGGTTCTCCTAGAAATGAAATTCAGCACCATCATCTAGACAGACGGTTATCAAAGCCTGAAAGTAGGATAGGATATGCATTAGTCCAGCCACCTCCAGAGAGACAACTATTTAGCAAACAAGCCTCAATTCAAATGCTTCAGATTGATACAGCACCTGCAAACTCAATCAGAGGCCCAAAGGATATGTCACAAAAGTTGTCTCCAAAGATATCAGAAGTATCACCTCAATCTTCTGCATCTGATGCAGTGCCGCTCATTATGAGTGACTGTGCAGCTGGTGCTGATGTTAAGAAATACAGGCCCGATACTCAAGGAATGGTTGGTGTTTCATTGAAAATGGAAGGCTCTAAATCGCTAAAATCACCATCAGAAACATATTCCTCAAGCCCTGAGTTGAGGAGCCCTGAATCAAAAAATCCAGCTTGGCAAACACCTGCTAAAAGTAGGCAGTCTGTCCTCGTAAGACAGTCTTCCCTTTCTGTGGGATCAGTTCAAACAAGTGTGATTTCATATCATAAGGACACAGCACCAGCAAATTCAATCAAAGCGACTCTTGATATGTCATCAAAGCCAGTCTCAAAAACATTAGAGCAGCAAACTGATTTATTACCTCTTGTAAGGATTAGAAAGAACTCTGTACCAGATGGCTATAAAGAGTCTATGGGAATTTCACTCATTGTGAAAGCTCAAGAATCTCAAGAAAAACCTGATCTGAGAAGGTTCCCATCTCAGCCCTGTGACATGTCCAGTCCATCATCCCAGCAATGGTCAGACCCAAAAACACCTAAACAAACCACAGTCTTAAGCAGGCAAACCCCAGTTTGCCCCCACAGGGCAACGTCACTTCCCACGGTGTCCCCCTTGTCTGTTCAAACAAATAGAGACACATCTACAGCCCCTGCAAACTCCATCAGAAGCACCTTAGACATGTCTGCAAATCAAGCCCACAAGCTACGTGAGAAGTCTGGAGAAGCACAAGAAACCTCGAGAACTGAAGCCATTCCACTTTTACGGACTAGGTCAAAAACAAGCACGGATATTGATGATGAATCTCTCGGTGTGCCTTTGGTTGTTGAGCCAGCAGTGCCACAGGAGAAACCTCCCCGAAGAAGGTTTCAGTCAGAACCAGACATTTCAGTTAATGAGTTTTCACAGAGGACGTTAGATGTGAAAACACCCCAAGTAAGCCCTCGTGTGTGCAGGCAAACCCATGTTTACACCAGAACTACAAGTCTTCCAGCTCAGCCTTCTCCTCAGTCATATCAAACACCTACAGCTCCAGCAAATGCTATCAAAGCCACTATAGATATGTCTCCAAAGCCTATCTTAGAAAAAACAGGTGAAGAAAAACAGGAGTTCTACCACACTGAAGTCATGGCATTGGTAAGAAGCAAGCCAGCTGCAAATGTAAGTGCAAAGGGATATCCCGCTGGTCTCTCTTTAGTTGTGGAGCCCACTGCACCACAGATAGCACAAACCAAATTCAAAACACAAGACCAAACACGGACAGAGCTACAGAATGCTGACAGTACTTTGAATATCCAAACTCCTCAATACCGAAAAGTTATAGACCAAACTGGAGCTTTGCAACCTGATAAAATAACTACTCTTCCAACACAAGCCTACAAAGAACCCACAGCACCAGCAAACTGTGCGAAAGATACACTGGACATGTCTCCAAAACCAGTGTTTAAGCCTTGTGAAAAAACAGAAGACACACTGACTGATGCAGTGCCATTAGTGAAGAACAGGACATCTTTTGAGAAGCTTCCTGGTGTACCATTAGTAGTGGAACCACCCAGAGTTAAGCAGGATGTCCCTCAAACACCATTAAAACATGTAAGATTTCTAGACGAGGATTCTGAAAATAAAGGGTCTTATAAAATTGGCTTTGCGTCTGTTGATCAATCTCTGTCTGGGACGTCTGCCTTGTCCACAAAATCTTTGCCATTTACTAAGCAAGCCTCCCTGGCAACATCAGCACCAGCTAACACTATCAAAGCAACTCTTGATATGTCTCCGAAGGCAAAATTGTCTGAGAAAGCTTCTGCAAGAATTCAGGAAATGTCTCCTAGTGGTGCAGTGCCACTACTGAGGAGCAGACCTTCTGTTCTAAGGAAGGACTCTGTTGGTGTTCCTTTGGTTGTGGAGCCTACCCAGCAAAAAAAGACAAAGCCTTTACCTAAGGATGAAACTAGCTCACAACAAATGCAAATACTGAATGGACATCATACCACTGAACAACCTTTGCGTCAGCCAGTTTCCATTTACCATCAGAATGGAGTCCTATTGACTCCAAGACAATCAAGTAGAGATGTTGTAACCCAAAGTAAGCCCATGGACTTCTCTGTAAAAGAGACTCAACACATAACCAATCATTCATATCTTCAAGAGGATGGACAACCTATGGATTTCACCAGGAGCAAAGGAGAGAAAACAGGAATTGAAACTAGGCAATGGCGGGGACTTCAATCCACCAGACAAAAATTACATGTTGGAGTTGTGGATTTAACAGTTGATATAGATGTTAATTTGTATGGTAGAAAAGATGGGCAGGAAGTCAGAGATCTCTCATCTCCAAGGATGAGTTCCTTCGATGTGTATTCCAAAGCTGCTTCTTCTCCTACATTTGACCGTGAGCAGAGCTATATGCATATGCATGTTTCGCCTAACTGTGAAAGGACAGTTGATTTCAAAACACCATGCTCATCTGATAAGCCTGCGACATGCATGCAACGCACTGAGGATCCCAGAAGAGGGTCTGTAATTATCTCTGATGACCGTTTGAACAAACAGAAACAATTGTATGCATTCTCTACACAAGATTTTTCACTGACTGAACCAAACAGGCATTTAGAGGAAGAAATGAGAAAGCAAAAAGAAACTTATTCATCTCCAGTTGTCCCTCAGGCACAACAGCTGAATGGGGTATCGCTAAGTTCCAGAACATATATTGCCACAGAGAGCTTTGATGTCTCGAGACAGATCAGTGACTCAACAAAAATGGTTGCCACTGAACAACCCTCCCCAATATTTATAGAGACAGCAACAAAGCCAGTTATTCATCAGCAATTACATCAAGACCTGGATATATATTCATTGCCACCTGGAATGAGTAGTCAGGAGTGTGAGGCTGGATATTTAACAGAGAAAAACAAGCCTTTCATTACCTCTAGACCTAAAGGACTCATAAAGCAGTCAATAGTTGAAAGTTTCGGGGATGATAGCATGTCTCAAACCGGGTCTAACACCTCTCATACAAAACCTTCCGTGGTAGAAGTAAGTAAAGGCCAAAGAATGCAGCATTCCTTAACTGAGCCTGTAAAAACCAAACATGATATGACTTCAAAGGATGCTCAGAGGTCAAATGCTGATGGAAGGACTGCAGTTCCTATGGTTCTACCACCAGTAATTCAACCATTATCATCAATCCCAGAGATGTCAGCCTCGGGTGTATCTCCAGCCACTGCCAAGGAGTGTTTTCCCCCAGAGTTTAGAGCGCAAACCAGTTCATATGCAGATATACAACCCCAAATAAGTGAAACACCCTACAGAAATAATGCACCTGCCACTTCTTTAATTCCAAATCAAACGTCGACGGCCTCTCCAACCTCTGGCGGATCAGTGAAAAGTTTGATATCTATGTTCAGTGGCACAAGCTCCCAGAGTGTCACAAATCATGCAGCAGCAGGAACTGTTCCTGTGGTACTACAAAAAGATGTGGAAACTATCAAACCGGCACTTTCTGTGTCTGTTGAGCCTAGCAGCCAAGTTGCTGTGACTCCAGTCCATGCAGGATCTGCTGTTACAGAAGCATCTGTGAGAAATTTGGTCTCCAATGTCAATGAACCTGTTATCTCTGCTTCTCCAGTGGATACTGTGCCATCTCCCTCGGTATTTCCACATTCCAAGCCTGTTACATCACAGGCATCTGTAATAGAGAATGTACGAGACATGGGACTGGTTACAAACGGATCAAGCTCTCATGTATCACCAAATAACATAGCAGCTTTTACAACTTGTGACACACCAGCACAAGGCTTTGTGTCAACATCAAGTGGGTATATTTCTGAGCCGCGTACTGGCATCATAGCTCAGACAGGATCAACAGCACGGATGAACATTTACTCAGCATCTTCAGTAGCAGAATGTCCTGACCAAAAGCTATCAAAGTTCAGTGAACCTAGTTCTGCTTCGGTAAATGGTCAGATACCATCATTTCCATCAGCAGCCTCTGCTAGTGTTGAGAGTCCAGTCAGAGGTTTAATGCCAGTGACAAGCACAGCAGTCTCAACCTCTACAGGCACTGCAACTCCTGAATGCTCTATAATTACTTTGTCTTCCACAATACAGACAGAACCAACTAGCACAATAGTTGCAATGACTGATGTGTCACAGGTCTCGTCAAGTGTTGATGCATCCCCAAGTAAGACCACTGTGACATCTCCAACTACAGATGTGTCCTCCATATTGCATGGGCCCACCTCCCAGGTTGCATCAGCTCAATCTGTAGCTCCAATGCCAATGGTGGACATAAAGGAGAAAAGTATTTTGCCTGCACTCAGTGAGTCTGAGATGCAACCTATGACAGTATTAGAGAGTTCTTCAAAACCTTCCCCACCTCTTGCAGTATCCGGTCCTCAGTCCACAGCAGCAGATATTGCATCCAAACTGGTCTTGTCTGAGGACACAAAGTCAGCGTTAGACATTACTGCTCATGAGGAATCAAGTGTTGACTCTCTTACCTCTGAGGTAAAAACATCTGAACAGGTGTCTTCTTCTGCTGCAACTTCACCAACTGAACTGGAGGGGGATGTAATACATTTTGCTGTTTTTGGATCTAAGAAAATGCCAATACCACAGATTATCCTTTCACAGGCAAGCACACCAGAGGAGGAAAGTACCGGAGAGAATGACATTATGACAGGGGGAGGACCTGAGAGTTCAGAGGAAGAGATATGTGATGTGGTGGTTCACACTGATTCTGCCTCTACAAAAGAAATAACAAAGCCTGAAGCAACTTGCGCAGACAGTGTTGAAACATCATCAGTGCTCACTGACGAGGATAAAACATTTTCCCCAGATGATGCTTGCAGTCAGTCTACCCGAAGCACAACAAACTCAGGTCTTGCCACAGCGATTCCTGAATCAACGGAGGAAGAAGTTATTACACCAGAGTGTGCTCCAAACAAGGGAGATAGTTCATTTTCTGAGTCTACTACCTCAGATTCAGCCATATCCCTAGTGGCTCTAAGCTTAAAGGAAGAGTCATTTGCTGGTACCACAAGTAATGATATTTTGTCTCCCAAGGAAGAGATCTCAAAATATGAAGAGATGCCAAAAGTCCCAGATGTCTCAGAGACAAAAGAAGAAGGATGTGGTCCTCAAAGTGTTGCAGCCAATGAGATGCCAAAAGTCACAGAGGTCTCAGAGACAAAAGAAGAGGGATCTGGTCCTCTAACTGCTGACGCCAAAGGGGATAGTTCCGTCTTAGACACTATTTCCTCAGTATCGGACTCTGTCTCCTCTGAACAAGTGCTTCAGCAAAGTGCACAGTCCACCCTACAGCCTGATTCATGTAAGGAGGAAGGATTTCAAAAGGTTACCAACTCTGAGTTTGCAGAGCTGCAAGAGGTAGTGAAGGAGAGTGCACAAATTCCAACTGACAGAGATCAAGAGTCACTCAAGGAGAAATGCTTAGAGTCTGAAGTAACATCTGAAACACCTAGACCTAAAGGAGTCCCAAACGAGGATGCTCAGGCTTCCAGTGACACCTGTCTACAGCCAGTTGAACCACAGCTGGAAAGCACAACCTCTGAGGTGGCCACTTCTGGATCAACAGGTGCTCCAGAAATTCCCATTTCAGAAAAAGAGCCAAGTGCAGATGTTGTGGTGTCAAAAGAGGAGTCTTTACCCCCAAACAGTACAATCCCAACTTCCACTGTCATTCCAACAGAACCTGCTGCTTCTGATGAACAACCTGGCAAAAGCATATTTTCAATTTTTGGTGGATCAGCTTCTCCACCTCAGCAATCTCCATCTCAGGGTGGTTCATCAATCCTTGGTGGCATTCTCCCTGGATCCTCAGCCTCCAAGGAAACACCAGGAGCTGGTTTATTCTCTATGTTTGGAGGAGCCAGCTCTCAGTCATCAGCTACTCCTGGACCCAAAGATCCAGCAGGAAAAGGCTTGTTTTCTATGTTTGGTGGCCCGACCACTCAGCCACCACCTGGTCCAAGAGGTCCAGCAACACCTGGTGCAAGAGGACCAGCACCTTTTGGACCAAGGGGTCCAGTACCACCAGGTATAAGGGGTCAAGCTCCTGCTCCAAGGGGTCCAGCTCCTGGTCCAAGAGGCCCATTACCACCTCGTCCCCGGGGACCCTCTGTTGAAGCAGCTCCATCCAAAGAGTCTTCAGGCAAAGGATTATTCTCTATGTTTGGTGGGGCTTCTCAACAGCCACCTCCTGGCCCAAGGGGTCCCACTGCCGGAAGCTCCCCAACTAGGCCTCCTGGATCTGGGTCTTCATTCCTTGGTGGCATCCTTCCTGGAACATCCACACCTAAAGAAACGGCTAGTCCTGGTTTGTTTTCCATGTTTGGTGGAGGGAGCCCACAGACCTCCTCTGATCCAGAAGGCGCAACACCAACAGCATCTGCAACCAAGGAGCCACCAAGCAAAGGACTGTTCTCCATGTTTGGTGGACCAAGTCCCCAGCCTGCCTCAGAGTCAGAGAGTGTTTTTAAGGTTCCTTCAGTGTTCTCACTCGGAGGAGGCCCAGAGCAAGATAAACCAAAATCTGGTGGTTTTGGTTTCTTGAACATGCCCTTCATGAATGAAAAGAAATCTGATGAGCCAAAGCCTGAAGAGGGAGCCAGTGAGAAAGAAAAATCTGTTCCAAACCAGGAACCTTCTGTTCCTACCTCCACAACTGTGGAAATTAAAAATGAAACAGTATTACCTATGACTGAAAGACTGTCTGAACAAGAATCTATCAGTGAGTCTGTTGCGGCGATTCCAATTGAAAATGATCAAAAACTTAATGCTGAAACAAAGCAGGACTCTAATGAGGACTCCAGTGAGATTCCTGCACCTGTGGATGGTGTAATCAGCAAAGACGAGGGGCTTGCTCCTTCTGAGGGTGCGCAGACACCAGTTTTAGAGAAACCTGAGGCAGAACCTGAAGCTGCAATACCTCCGGTAGAAAAACAGCCAACCATAGAAGAGCAACCTTTAGTAGCTGACAAACAAAGAGAGAATGAACAAATTTATACTAACCAACATCAGACTGAAGGACAGCAAACTGGAGCAGTAACAGAGTCTGTGTCCACACTTACAGAGGAAGCCATGGACTCTGAAAAGCCTCAAGAATCTGAGAAATCTTTAGAGTCTGAGCTAACAGCTAAATCTGCAGAGTCTCTTGAATCTGAACAAGTTGGAGAGAAATCATTGGAGTCTGAGAAGCCTTCACTGTCTGAGAAATCATTAGAAAATGATAAACCTTTGGAACTTGAACAGCCTGTAGAATCTGAGAAACTGCTGGAATGTGATAAATCATTAGACTCTATGGATTCTGAGAAACTACCAGAAACTCAGCGACTTTTGGAGACGGAAAGAAGTGTGCAATCTGACAGCCCTGCTGAATTAGAAAGAGCTCCTGAATCACATGAAGTTTTGGGATCTGAGAAGTCTCTAGATATTGAGAAACCTCTTGAAATTGAGAAACAAGATGAATCTGAGAAATGTACAGAAATATTGCATTCACAAGAACCAGAAAAATCTGAGATATGCTCTCTGAAAAGTGAAGAACCAGCTATGGATGATAATGCACCAGAGCAGAGGGATGGCCCAACCGAGGAAAAGCCAGCTGTAACCAAGGAGCCAGAAGTTTCTGAACAGCCAGCACCAACTGATTCAGCAGTTGTGGTGCAACAGCCCCTAAAAGAACAGCCAATTCCTCCTGCTCAACCACAGGTACAGCCTATGCCAAGAATGGCAGGACCACCTGGCCAACCAAGACCAAGGATGGCAGGACCACCTGGCCAACCAGGACCAAGGATGGCAGGACCACCTGGCCAACCAAGACCAAGGATGGCAGGACCACCTGGCCAACCAAGACCACGGATGGCAGGACCACCTGGCCAACCAAGACCAAGGATGGCAGGACCACAGAAGCCCCCTGAACCTGCTCCATTTTCTGGCTTCATGTCAATGTTTTCTGGACCAAGTGGCCCAAGCAAACCATCACCAACCAGTTTCTTTTCTGCCCCCCAGACTTCATTCTTCAGTTCCTCCCCTACTCCTGCTGCGCCCTCACAACCACAACCACAGCAAAAGAGCTCGTTTTTTGGTCTTCCAAGCAGTTTTCCAACCGAATCTCTGACAGGTGACCTTTTTGGAATGTTTAAAGGGCCAGATTCAGCTAAGCCTGCAGAAACCAAAGCCCCATCTGGGGCTGTGCCTGATGAACCAAAAGGTACACAAGAACCCACAGGGCCTACTGCCATGGAGTCAAGCACAGTTTCTGAAACATCTGGACCTTCTGTGCCCTCAAAGGAGGAGGTAGTTTCTGGTCCTGATAAGGAATTTTTGCCAGAAGATTCAGACCGTAAAATGGATACTACAGGAAACTCTACCTCTGAGAATTCAGACACAGTGCCTACAGATGAGTCTAAGGATGGCGTAGCACAAATCTCTACAATAGAGGGATCTGTGGAACCTGAAGGGAAAGACCTTGAACTTGTTTCTTCATCTCAAGAAACTGCTTCTGAAATACCACCTGAAGATGAGCCACCTGCAGCAGAGCCTGCTAAGGGCATCTTTGACTTACCCAGCCTGTCAGCCCCGTCTTTTGGATTTATATCAGGTGCAGCTGAGACTACCAAGTCCATTGGCTCCTTCTTCTCTTCTTCCCCTGCCCCTCCCACAGAACCTAAGACACCACAGCCAGCACAGGCTGAAGGAGGTCTCCTCTCTGGTTTCAAAAGCCTTGGAGCCGGGCTGTTCCAAGAGGAGAAGCCAGGTGCACCAACAGAGGAAGCAGCATCAGCTGTCTCCATGTTTGGGAAGAAGATAGGCTTTCCTTGGCAGAGCGCAGAACCTGCAAAGCCCCAGTCACCTCCTCCTATTGTAACCAGCCAGCTCAAAGCCACAGATGTCAAACCTGCCGAAGACGATGAGGCACTTAGTGAAACAGAAGCCAATAAATCCTCAGCCGAGTCAGATGTAACAGAGAGTGCAGACCCCAGTGATACTGATGAGCCTACTGACACTTCCTCAGACAAACCTCAGAGCATAGACAAAAGTCCACAGAGCCCTGAAAAGCCTAGTCTAAGAGATGACTCCCATTCAGAGAATGCAGACAAACACCCAGCTAATTTCACCACACCTCCAGTAGACAATAAGGACAGACTTCCCACAGATTCCAACGTGGAAGTGCCATCGGATCAACTGCTGAAGACAGGTCCAACTAAAAGGCTAGTAGGGCCATGATAAATGGTTGTGGTGAAGCCATTTATTATGGTTTCATATGAACCTCTCCCTCCCAAGTAGTGCTTAGCACTGATCTGTATTTGGTTTCTTTTCTGTTACCCTTACAGCACTCCCCACTGTGACCCCTCAGTGTACAACCCAGGAAATATTCGGATTAAATCGTCTGGGCTGTTTAATTATATAGAGGGAATAAGAGAAAGGATACAGTACATCCTCCAAAAAAAATAGCCAGTGTCAAACCTATGGCTGACTCAACAACGAAGGAACATATGGCATGTAATAGATGAATATATTACAGTAACACAACATAAACTTTTAACTCTGTCAGCAGTGAAGGTCTTCAGGGGGTTGTTTCAGACGTATGTATCACTTTCTGTGGAGCAGTAGAGACTGACCACCGGAATAGCTGTCTGAATTCAGTGTAATTACATTGCCAATGCTATTTTACTTATACCCTGCAGTGGCCACAGTGCCAGTGATATTGATGGAAGTGCAATGCATAAAGCAGGCCATGGTCGGTAATTTATTAGCTTTCCATGAGTACGGGGGTGGGACATACCTCTTTAGGTTGTGTGAATTATTCTGCCAGCTCCAGCCAATTTGTTTACGCGAACTGAGGGCTGGGAGATTTATGCGGGCAGTGGTGTGACATAGTGGTAGACTACAAGCGGGAATAAAAGCAACGGCAAAAAATAATTTGTCCGGGCTCAGCGGAAAGTAAATCACGTTGCTTAAAAGACCCTAACGACAGCGCAGGCTTCTCAGACTACAAACCAGCATAGTGAAAAGACTCAAGGTCCTTCCCTGTATGACTTGTTTTGTGCCCGTATCAATAAAGCTGAGTAGTTTCCTTGTTTTTGTGATATGAATTTATAGAGTAGATGTTGGCATGTGCGTTGTGAGTAGATGTTTTGTGACTGTAATAAATTATATAATGTGTTTCGTTTTCCCATAATGGTTTCCCTTTTACTTCCCAACTTCACCTGAATTCCTCGCGTTGTTTCAAATGAGTGTCAGTCAAATATGTATTCAGTGCTGTTTTGCTATGCGTCAGACACACTACAGTTCAATGACCTCCTGACCTTTCTCTTGACCTCAGCCCGGCGGACAGCTGCCGATTTGGGTCATCTGGAAACCTCAGCCAGGCTAGTTCCCAGTTCAGTTCAGAGCTTGAAGAACGCAGTGATCCGGACACCCAGCGGCCCAGACCTCCGCTCTGCGCTCAGCAGACTATATCAGAGGACACAGAGAAAGGACAGAAGGAGGTCCAGTCTTCTCCAAGGTCAGGTCTGGACAAGGACCTGAGGGAGAACATACTGTCCACGAAGTCTCCAGCTGATCGCATCAAGAAGCCAGAAAGACAGCTAAGGTGTGTCTATAGTATACGTAAATATATGTAAATGTAAATATGACATGATGTATATCTAATGTGTCTACAGACACACACACGTGCACAGACTCCCCGCTTTAAGCACAAAGATGGTGACATTTATTTTAAAAGTGTGCCTCTGATATTTCAAGGATTGAAAATAGGCAAGGTTTGCCCAAATAATCTAGGTTACGTCCTATTCATCGCCAAGGGCAGCTTTTTTCTGGCAAAGGAAAGGCGACATTTAGGACGTGACTTGTGATTGTATTTCACTGTCTCTCTGTATTTTCATATTTTTTTATCCACTTCATTTTCTGTCTTCTTCTTGGATTCTCTCCCTGATCTCTCCGGTCTCCTTCAGTATCTGCGAGGATGGCCCACCTCTCTTCCCACCAACACGACTGCGTTGGCTGAAGGCCATTAACAAAGTGAGAGCCCAGCTGCAAGAGGTAGGAAAGGATTTCTATCTCACCTGTATGCAAGTATCTCATTTGGTTTTCTCACTTCCTCTTTTCAGTTTTCTCTCCTGTTTTAAACTCTTTCACTTTGGCTGGATCTGTCTGCTCTCGTTCCCTCTATCGCCCTGTCTTGTTTTCTTCTTCTTCTTCTTCTTCTTCTTCTTCTTCTTCTTCTTCTCTCTCTCTCTCTCTCTCTCTCTCTCTCTCTCTGTCTATCTTTCTCTCTCTCTCTCTTTCGACTGTTGCATATTGGTTGGTTGAGACTCACTCACGTGAGGCATTTCTTACCTTGTAGACTGGTAAGCTATTTTTTTTCCCTGTGCTGTGTATCTTTGTTTGCTTGGCAGGAAGACAGCACCCTGCTATGACTGGCTGACACTATATGTGTAATAGCGTGTGTATCGTGAGTCATTGCTTTAAGTCTCTACCCAATCATCCCGGTCTCTTTAGAAATCATACATTGTCCAGGTTTGTGTCACTGAATTAGAGGGAAAGGTTGTTCGAATTCTGGGGAACAGTGCTATTCATAATTAGGAGCTGCTTTGAAAGTGTTTCGTATGGATTGACAATCCTGCAGTGGGTTAAGGTATAAGACAAGACATTTTCGCAATGACAATGGAAGATTGTATATGACACTTCAAAGAAACACAATCAGCAGCTTAGGGCTGTTACTCAGCGATGTCGATTGGTAGAGCTGAGGCTAGAGGAATCAGACACGCTGATACTGATGGGCGAGAGACAGACCGTTCTGTGTGAGGAACCCTCTGGAACCTTCCAAACCGTTGGAAGTGAACGAGTGTGTGGCTGCATCTTCTGGATTATGCGTGTTCACATCTCACCTCAGGGGGGCCTGTTGCAAAGGGCTCCAGTTGACTGACAATAGCACTGATTGCACAACTGTGTATGATTTAATGGGGGAAAAAAAAACACCAACACAATAAAGCATATGCACATCAGCATCTTGTCAGTCTACCAGATGGGTCTTTCTCTCCCTCTCTCTCTTTCTCTCTCTCTCTCTCTCTCTCTCTCTCTCTCTCTCTCTCTCTCTCTCTCTCTCTCTCTCAGTAACAGTACATCTGGTAATGTAACAATGTGTGCACAAACCCTGACAACGCCACTGGGGTTAATGCATCTTGAAGTGTTGACGGTGATTCATTTTTTTTAGATGTTTGTGTGTGAATACCAACTAAAAAAACTGACATCAGAATTGGTTGGGTTTGTCGCAGTTGCTTATCGTCTCCACCTAACAGTGACCTTCACACCTTTTCTACCACTCTGTATCAGTTTAAGCTTCATTCAGTATAGACTGAATTGTCATTGGAGGAATAGTTTTGTAGGTTAAGAGATCAATGATAAGTGAATGTGAATCAAATTTATCTCTAAACCTCCTAAATTCATGTTTTGTTAAAAAAAAAAAATAAAAAAATAAAAACAAAAATAAAAACCATCACGCTAGCGGGATTTCATCTGTCAGACAGGTCGTTTGTTCCCGCCCACTGTCCCAGCTGGCCCTATGGAGAGCACAGCTGCAGGCAGCCTGACTGGAAAAAGCTTTGCTGATTGGAGGGCCAATTGGCTCTGAGAATTGAGGGGTGACTAACCTTACTGAGTGAAGAGCTCTGACAGGAAAAGTGCTGGGATAATAATAGAAAGCCAGTTGATCACTATCCTTCTTCTGACAGTTTAAATGCAGTCTGCATTGTTGCTTCTTCTTCAGATTGCCACTTGTTGTTTTGCTGCTTGACTCTCTCTCTCTTTCTGTCTCTCTCTCTCTTTCTCACTCTCTCTCTCTCGTGTTGTGTGTGTGTGTGTGCATTTGTGTGTGTCTCTGTCTACATGTGCATGTAAGAGAAAAAGGACAGCAGGAGAGAGAGAAAAAGAGGGACAGCGAGGGAGAGAGAAAGAGAAGGACAGCGAGGGAGAGAGAGGGACAACGAGAGAGAGGGAACGAGAGGGACAGCGAGAGAGAGAGAAAGAGAGGGACAGCGAGAGAGAGAGAAAGAGAGGGACAGCGAGAGAGAGAGAGGGACAGCGAGGGAGAGAGAGAGAGAGAGAGAGAGAGAGAGAGAGAATAAGAATGGGAACGAGATGTATGGTGTAAAGTGCTATTGATTATTTGTAGATCTTAAGTGTACAGTAGGCATCAAACATCCCGACATATGCCTTTTGCAGCGAATTACACAATTTGTAATAGTATATAATGACCACACGGCGTCATATAACTACTTTGGTATATGTAAAATAGCTGGTTCATCTCAACAAGAAGTAATTTGCCATGGCAACCAAGTTGCATTACTATGGAAACTCGGCCTGGTTTTGTGTGTGACTTAAGCACCTTTACTACTGGGGCTGCGTATGTGTGTTTGTGCTTCTTCTTTGTGCAACGGTTCCTGTATAAAACTTCCCAGCTGACAGCTGCAAAACAGCATTTATTGTAGTTAAAAATTTTTGGTATGGATTTTTTTTAACTCCATGTGAGTTTGACAAAACATCAGCTTTGTTGCTCAGGGAAAAAATGAGATGCTTGGAATGTTTTCCGTTTCTGTTTGGCAATTTAACACATTGTCTGGGCAATTTTTTTGTGATCAACAGCGGGGAATTCAATCACCATTTTCATCTCTTTCATTTTTGGCCAATGGCGTTTAACCCATAAGTCACATGGCAGTGTGATTACATTCGCTACTCTAACATTCAGATCTGCAGGTCGCTTTTCTCATGAAAATATGGACAATATTAAGTCCAACCGTTTTACTCGATTAGAAAAAAAGATGTCTTTCTGCTTTTGTTTTCGTGATTGTGACATATAATACAAACCTACCCAGCAGCTAAGAGAACCATGAATTTGTAAAGATAAATGAATTTCTGCCTCTCTTTGTTTTGTTTTGTTTTGTTTTTAGAGGGTATTCATGGACGTTTTCTCTTAGAAAACGTAGCCTTGTTTACAGACATTGTCAGTGCAGATGCCTGTCTCTGTATGTCTATATGTGTGTGTCTGTGTGTGTGTGTGTGTGTTTGTTTATGACATATGTTTGAAGAGGAGGAATTGGATAGAATACTCAGTCACCCTCTCCTCCCCTGAGGAGATGGATATGTTTTTTTTCCCCCAGTTTTCACTTTCAATGTATTTTCTCCGGTGGAGTTTTTTTTTTTTTTACTTTACTGAAAAGAACATTATTACAGTCATGGTAACTGAAGTGTGTGTGTCTGTGTGTGTGTTTGTGTGTGTGTGCCCATAAGGACATAACTCTCTGACAAGTGGGGATGGGGGATTTCGATTGGACAATCTGTTTATGTGTTTATTGTTTTGTTTTCCTCAAGCTTTTACTGCTCTCTGGTTTATAACCCACAAGATCAGATTTACTTAAGTTTTAATCAGAGTGAAGACATTTGTTCATTTGTTAGCTTGCTCAAACCACAGTCACATGGCTATTGATAGGAAGTGGTATGACTCAGGCAGCAGTCACTCACTGTGTTACTGGGTGTTGATACAAGGTATTTTAAACAGAAGAAGTCGTGTAATATCCTATTGGTTGGATATTCATCCTTCTAAGTGTTCCAGAGCAGTTTTGTTCGTGACTCTTCTGATTCTGACCCTTTCAGCCAGCAGTGGCGTCTGTTGTTCAGTCCACATAGAAAGCTGTGGGTCATCACTCCCCTGAGTGAATCAACACTACAGAACAAAGAGAGTCAGAGTTACTGTCCTGTCGCCCTAACATTATGATGGGGTAGGAAAAAGGTGACTTTGCATCATTTATTCTGGACTGTGTGAATTAGTGGCAGTAGTCTTTTGACAAAACGGCTCAGTGGAGATTTGGTTGATTTGACGGCATTTCTCTGGCCATACTCTCTAAGGCCAGTGACCCTGACCCCAGTGACCTTAACCCCCGAACGACGCTGACCCTCACGCTGATCTCTCCTCATTTTCCGATCGACGCAGAACGAAATGAAGTTGTTTTCTGTTGTCTGTCCCTCTCCTCCTCTCTGTCTGAAGCCTGCATGTTGGAGTTATTGTGTAAAGGAGCAGAATGTGCACAGATTCAGAAATTAAACACACAAAGGGGAAAAACAAGTCAAAGAGAGAGGTCGAATGGGGTGAGGTGCACCACCTTTATCAGGAGTCTGAAGGCTTTTCTGTCGGCACATGAAACCTCAGTGGATAGAAAGAGGAAAGAGAAAGATTCTCATTCGAGAAGAGAAAAGTAGAAAACTGAAGAAGGGTGTGGAGGCAAGATAGAGAGAATTTTAAAAGAGGTGAAGAGAGAGAGGACTGAGTGAACAGTAGCATAGGGGATTTGAATTTTTTTTTTTTTTTTGCTCGGAGCAATAACACAGACATGTGAAACTCTCACTCTGACGGATCAAAGCAACGTCAGGATGACATTGGTAGAAAAGTCAACAGTGAATCCTGGGACTTTGTCTCCTCACAAACTTCTACCCCTACTCCCAATGTTTGGTAAAACTATTACAAGCGATTTCAAGTTGTATTTTTTTTTTGTGTGTGTGTGTTTTTTTTTTAACTGTTCTGTTTTGTGGAACTTTGCACTTGATCACTTGCATTAAACATACAGACTCATGTCAAAAGATAGACTGGCTTTGGGCTGCGTGAGCTCTGTTCTTCCTAACAGGAAGAGGAAACTCTGCCTCCTTAAGCTGCCGTAGGGGGGAAACTTTGGCTCACACTTAGTGAGACCCCCTTTTTCCAACTGCAGTGTCTGGACACGATGTCGTCCACGCAGGTGACCCCAGCGCACTGTTAGGACTGGAACAGTGAATGAGCCTGTGGGAATGTCAAAGTGCTCTGTATTTATTCTCTAAAAGAAATGAGAGAGTCTGTTAAAAAAAAAAAAAAAAAAAGCCCTTTCACTAATCCAAGGCCACTTTGCCTCAGGAGCCGGTATGTTGTGCAATATTTCAGATTTTTGATTAGATAATAATATTTTAGTTAATAATGAAAGCTGGATAAAACATTAATGAGTTTTTTCTTGTGTGTGTGTGTGTGTGTGTGTGTATGCTCACGTGTTTGGGTGTTTTAACTATTGCCAAACGTTTTTTTTTTTAAACTCTTCATTTGAAAATATGACAGACATTTCAAGCTGCCGTCATATATAGATAGAGTAACAGATGGATACATAAGCTGAAAGATAGATAGATAGATAGATAAAGAATTTGAAGAGACAAGTGGGCATGTGAGTATGCGTGTGGTTGTGTGTGTATATGTAGAATGTGAGAGAGAGAGAGGTGGTGAGAGTGCAAATACACACACGCATGCAGGCACACACATACACACACACGCACGCACACAGAGTAGATGATTCCCGAGCAACAAGCAACAGTGGAGTGGGAGGCAGAGAGAGAGAAAGAGAGAGGCAGAGAGAATGAGAGAATGAAAGATCGAGATGGCCAATTCTATGAGGGCAGAAAGAAGGAATATCTGCATATATGAAGAGAAGGGAAAATGCTTTAAGAGTGTTTATGTGCATGTGAGAGAGGAAGAGACTGAGAGATGTGTTGAGTGAGACTGTGAAATTCACTTAGTTTCACACATAGTGTCGGTGTTAAAGCACGCTTTCTCTGTGAGCGGCTGAGGAGTGACTGACAGCCCACGGGAGCCTGGGACTGACAGGGAAACGTTGGAGAAATCTGCTTTTTCTTTTCACGTAACCCTGCCGGATTATTCTCCTCTAGTCTCCCCTGGAAAACACAGCTTAGACATGGTCAAGGACGTCTGGGCATCGCCGTTGTCTCTGGCGTTTGTTTCAGAGCCGGTCTTGTCTGCTCACTCCTCCTCTGCGTCAGCGTCTTGGTCTGTTCTCTCGCTCCGCTGTGGAGTCTACTGTAGGAGCGTTGTCATGTTTCACAACTTCTGTGAGGTCAGATCAATAACAAACTGAGAGTTTGTTGGGGGGTTTTTTTTGTTTGTTTGTTTTGTTGAAGGCTTACTTTGAGGTAAGTGGGTACTTTTTTGTAAATTGTTTTATCTTGCCTGTCAGTGGCTTCCCTGTGAAAGTACAATTTTCAGGTTATTTTTAATGGCAGTTTGATTGATTATTTGTTTTTTGTTTGGTTGCTTTCTGTTTGTTTTGCAAGCTGTGGCACTATAGCCCATAGGTTAGTCCTCATGTAGAGAGAGTGAATTGCTTTGAAACAAATCGCATTTAACTTTTGAACACAGAATTTTTTTGTTTGGTTTGAAATTTGAAATTTGAAATTGTAACCTTGAAACGAATATCTACAATTCTTTACGCAGTAGATGTTTTCAGATATGTTGTCCCCGAAACGTCTGGGCAAAAATAGACTTAACGGACCCAGGAGCGGGAGGATTCTTTTCTGTATCTCATCAAAGCAATGTCCGGTCTGATTAGTTCACCCTGGCAAGATCTGTCCAGAGAGTTTCAATTACAGTTGATTTTATTCAATTACACTTTAGTTAGCGTTCAATTCAAACTCAATTTGAATAATGGAAATAACTTTAAATCCGTCTGCCCTATCTGTCCATCCATCCATCTGTCCATCCATCAGTCTATTAATTTCTCAATCCACCCATCCATCCATCCATCCGTTCACGTTAAGGAGTGATAAGGAGGGTGTGTGTGTGTGTGTGTTGGCGTGCGTGCGTGCGTGTGTGTACCTGTGTGTGTTTTGCTCCGTGTGTGTTTTACTGATGTTTCATTTGAGTCTTAAGTTAAACCTGTCTGTGCCCTGTACGCTTTCCGCTCCTAATGGAAAAGAGACCTCAGCATGTCTTTAACTGAAAAAAGAGGGTAGATGGATGATTTGATGCCTTTAAATGAAAGCAGAGGATAGATGGGTGATTTGATGCTGCTGTGTGAAGGGAGGTTAGGAAAAAAACAACAAGAGAACAGTAAAGTCGATTAGCATGGCCTCCCTGTGTGGCGTGCAGCCAAAAATCCGTAAACATCAGTGTTGACCTGAGCTATACTGATGGGAGACTGCTCTATTGCTTATTGGATTTGTGTGATGGCACACATACACACACACACACACACACACACGTCTGAATATTAATGATGATTACCGTCTGAGGTCTGAGTGCTTTCTTAACAGCTCTTTGGCACTGAAATGCATTTTAGTGGATGAATGAGTGACACTCACAACACGTATACACACATACACACACGTATACACACATACAGGCACACACTTATAGACACACATGTGTTTATATAGATATGCACACACACACATGCAAACATGTACAGATGCACACACACACACACACACACACACACACACACTTTCACATTTCTGCTATTTTGTGCTAGACGTACAGATATGTGGACAGAGAGTTAGAATGACAGAGGGTGAGGGAGGAATTGAACCATTATGAATCGTACTCTGTCCAGTTGAATACTCCATTCGGTCTGACTGAAAGGATGGAATGAGTGTGGAATAACAAGAGAGAAAGACAGAGCGAAAGAAAGACAGAGAGACAGACAGACAATTTATATGGAGAGAGGGTTAGAGTCAGGCCACCGACTTGAGTTCTCTGGATCATCTTGACAGTGCAGCTTTAGGAGAAAACCAATTTTACTAATA
Organism: Chanos chanos; assembly: GCF_902362185.1. Classification (NCBI taxonomy): domain Eukaryota; kingdom Metazoa; phylum Chordata; class Actinopteri; order Gonorynchiformes; family Chanidae; genus Chanos; species Chanos chanos. The sequence goes on along the minus strand of NC_044508.1, from coordinate 2,908,342 downwards.
TTCACACTTAACTGAATAATTAACAAACTAATGCTCTTCGCTTTTCCGTCTTTTGAAAGGGACTTGCATTCTCTGAGATCTTTTTCCAGGTCTTTCCCCTCGGAAACCACTCACCTTCTAGAGCTTTGAGACTGTGTAAAAAAAAAAAAATCTCGTTGGAAAACGCAGGCATCGCAGAGCTCCTTGGCCAAGGACGGTCACTTCTCCGCAGTCGATGAAGTTACTGAGAGATAAGCTACTGCCATAAATATTTACTGCCAGCCTTATTTTTTTGAATGACATTTTATAGCCGCCGCGTTTGGGACCGTACAGTGTCGGCCACACAGCTAATTACAATACACTGTATCTCTAAACAGCTTTTCTCTTCTAAATACCTGAAGTAGTGTTTTGATTCGCCCTGGAATTTGTTCATTCATTGATTCGTTCATTGATTCATTTGTTCATTCACTCATCAACCTGTCTATCCATACATACTTACACTTGTCTACTCACTTTCACTCATCCATCCATTCATCCATCCATCCATCCATCCATCCATCTATCCATTCATCCATACACACGCGCTCATTCACTCACTCACTCACCCCTCACCGACTCCAACATCCATCTATGCATCCATCCTCTCACTCATCCCCTCATCCATTCGTCCACTCACTCTCTCCCTCACGCCTCCATCCTTCCTCCATCCATATGTCTATCCATCCACTCACTCTCACTCATCTAACAGTCTATCCGTGTATCCATCCTCTGACTCACTCTGAACTATTGAGCTGTCCATCCATTGATCTGTCCATCCGTCCGTTCCTCCGTCTCTTCTATTATTCATTCACTAACTCATTCGTATAAGAGTGCCGTTTGAATTAGTAATAATTGTTGCTCTCACACTAGCCAGCTGTACAGTGTGCTATAGAGAGTGTCATTCCGTGGCATTAACTGAATGGATGTAAAAGGGGATCGATACTGTTTTGCTGGCAGTAATGAGTTGGTTATGGTGCTGAAGAAGAGTGTCAGACAGACACTGAATAGGCAATTTTGTGCACAATGGAAGAATAGGAGCCAAGAAAGTGTCCATTGGCCAAACACCAAGAGTTTTAGGTACAGTTACAGTTCACTCACCCATCTCATTAGGATCTCTGCAAGACACATTTCATCTCTCTCCCTCTCTCTCCCTCTCGCTCTCTCTCTCCCTCCCTCTCTTCTTCTCTGTCCCTCTCCTTCTCCCTCTCCCTCTCTCTCTTTCTCCCTTTCTCTTGCTGTCTTTCTCTTTCTCTTGCTGTCTTTGTCTCTGTCCTGTCTCTCTCTCTCTCTCTCTCTCTCTCTCTCATCCTCTCTATCTTTTGCTCTGA
>NC_044508.1:2886996-2901996 GCF_902362185.1 Chanos chanos | reverse complement strand
AGCCTGCTGTTCTGCCCCAGTCCCAAACGGTCAGGAACTTGGCGGCATGGCTGCTCCATCCTGTGTTGGTGAGGTGGAGCTTAACAGAGAGGGTGGAATACGGATACCCTGCACCCTTCAACATAATAGCACCTTGCTGCCCACTGGAACCCAAAACCAAACTCCTTCGGATTTAAATGGGGCAGGATTTGGTGAAACAACACACAGTCAAAGAGGCTCTGTCGCCTATGGTTTCAGTGCTGGTACAGAAGAAAAGACTGAGGAAGAGGAGGACGACGAAGAGCACGAGGAGGAGTCCAGTGCAATCATTGATCACATACTAAAAGAACTGAGAGGGATCAACAAGATCCAAGAGGAGATCTCAGACCTGAGGGAATACTTGTCCTCTGTCAGCGGCTCCGTGGAAGAGGTGTCCAGTTGCGTGGATGCAGTTCTTATGGAGATAGAGGGAATTCGCTCAGGATCCAAGCCAGGGGTGGAGTCCTGCTCCAGCCATTCACTACCTGGTCGTCACAGTTCCAACAGTTCTTCAAGCCAGGCCTGTTGCAAGCCCTGTACCCTGGAAGCTGCAAGTGCATGCAGCGCTGTATCTGAACAGCACCATGGGTTTGGTGGGCAATTCAAAACAACTTCAAACCAAGACGCAGACCTCCAAGATACGAGGGAAACCTTCAGGAGTGTGACCGCCTTCTCCGGCACGGCTGTTTCAGCCCACGGTGTGTCAAATGAATTTGAGCAGGATACCTCAGACCAGAGTTCAGATGTGCTCCCCGGCGCTGGGAGAAGGAAGCTGAGCTTTGGCTACCTAGAACGCCAGGATGGTCAGGATTGCCCCAGCACCAGCTCGCTGTCCTCGGGCCAGAGCTCCAAGTCTGAATCAGACCATGAGAGGTCCACTTTAGGGCAGGTTCAGGAAGCTATAGGAAGTGACCAGGATTGGGGATCAGTGGGATTTAGACACAGTGGGAGTGTGGAGACTGGCTGGAGTGAGGAAGATGGATATTCCAGACAGGGCAGCTATGAGGAAGGGGATGGCTGCACCGGAAGGGGAGAAACTTGGGATCGGTGCAGGGAAGAAGGGACCTGTAGCTCCTTAGGTGGACAGTCATCAATGGGAAGCTCAGAGCACCTTTCCGTTCTTTCAAGCAGGCATTACAATTCCCCAGCTAGCACTTCTAGCCGGGAAGACCGTGATGCACGCAGGCGAAGACAATACTCTTGTGAGGAAGATGGTGGCATTCATTCTGAACCTCTTGGAGTGGAGTGCAGTGATTTTGGAGCTGTTGGTGACTACTTAAGTGATGAAACATCTGAGGCATGTAGAAATAAGGGTGAGGTTTATGTGGCCACAGGCCAAAGTCATGACACTTTTACCGTAATGGCTACAAACCGTAAAGAGGGCTTCCAAGGGCATTATGGCCTTAGCGGTGGTCTGAAAGGCGAATCTAATGAGAAAATTTCTGTGGTAGAAACAGCACCACAAAGCAATCTGCCAGGTGCATCGGCAGCCATGACAAGAACCCAGAAGGATGGAGAGCTGTCTGGTTTTGATCAGAATCTGTGTGGTTCGGATCTCGATGCTGAGGTCAGTAATGTAGGATTTAATGTGAAGCGGATCGGTAGGGCTGTGTTGGACTTCAGCACTGCCCTGCGAGGGGCACTAAAGAAACTTGAGGGTTCGGGCACCCAAACACCGTTGCCTAAGACTGAAGTCAATCCACCTACATTCTTTAGTGGTGAATTGCAAGCAGATATTGCAAATAACGAAGAAACACCTAAGCAGGAACTGTCCCAAACACCCACACCCTGTGCAGAAACTCCTCAAACGGACACGCCATGCCAAGATGCAACCCGAAGGGATAGCAGTACTGAAGAAAAAGAGGATATCTCCACTGTGTCGAATCCATCTAACACCAAACTCCATGTAGACGGAGACAACGAAGTCTCTTTGCAGGAAGAAAAAGATCATCAAGGAGCTCTGGACACCCCCGTGCATGAGCCACCTTCCGAAGTCACTCTGTCACAACCTGTGGAGGTTGAACCCCCACCACAGTGTTCCACCTCAGAGTCCATCCCTATATCAGTGTCTGCTGAGGGGCCAACACCTCTTGAGGACCAGAGCGTAATTCAGGAGGAGCAGCCCCAAACAGATCTCACTGAAGAGGCTAACAAGGTAGAGGATGGAGAGCAAGTCCTGGAGTTGAGTCAGAGGGACGCACGCAGACTCAAATGCCTCAGAAGCTTCCAGCAGATACTCAGAGAGAAGAGAGAAACGAGACGGCATCTCAACTTGGTGACCATGTCCACGTTTTCTGAGGACGATTTTAATCAAGGTACGCTCTCGATCATATATACACGCAACTTTTAAACTCTCACTCCTCTGGTTGTGTGTTTGGCAATAAAAAACAAACAAACAAACAAAAAAGCACAAAAGAAGTGAAAAAGAAAGGAAAAAAAAGAGAAAAACAGGGGAGGAAAACTATTTTTAAGGGCTTAGGGTGCATTTGTAATTTCACATCTTTGCTCCCGTCTTGTTTAATTTTAACTTCCAGTGGTTTGCAAATTGAAATGATGCCATCCTTGTTGCTTTTTTTTTTTTTTCCTCTTCTCAGCTGCTATGTTGTCAACGTTACTGTAAGACGTCTCTGAAGACGCTAAGCTTATATAGCATAAGATCCTTCTAAATTCACCCAGGCTGATCAAAGCCCTCTCACTTAGCCTATTCTCTTTCATCCCTCAACTCAAATGTGATATTTAAATATCTGAGCGATTTGAATATTACACTTGATAAGTCAGAGGGATGCTTTTTTCTTTCTTTTTTTTTTTTTCTTTTCCATTTTCGGCACTTTTATTAATGACAGTGAACCGTTGAATTGGGTGTCTTGTGGGTATTAAGACCTCCCTCTCTCTCTCTCTCTCTCTGAGTAAATGCATTAGCAATGCCACACCGGTGTTTTATCATTACATTTACCAACCTTAGGGCGTATTAATTAGTCTTAGTGAAAAACAACCCTGACATGAGAGTGGAGAGGAAGAGAAAAATTAGGACCCATTACAAAATGAATTAAAGATCTTTATGAAACATTCATGTCCCTGGTCTCAATCGATCGCTTTGTCACCTCTGAAACGCATCTGCTTGTTTTCTGTAAACTGATTGTTTGGACGATGTTTGTTTAGTGTCATTTGATTGACTTTGACTGACAGTCTTATTCTGCTTCTTTCTCCCTTTGCCCTGTTTTTTTTTTTTTTTCTCTTATATGCAGAAGGCAGTCGAGATGAAGACCAGGTCACCCTCTTTCACTACATTGTTTCAAAAATTCTCCGTCTTGTCAGTCTGGAAGTTTTCTTTCTGCTGAAGAGAAAAAAAAAAATATTTGGCTCTAATCGCTTACTTGTATTGATATCCATAGCTGAAAAAGATACTTTTTTGAAAGTGAAAGTAATGCCCTGACAAAGACTTACAGCACATTGGCTGCAAGCCCCTTTTCATTAAAACCTTGTTTTATTTATTTTCACTTTAGAGCTTCAGTTTTTAATGTTATGGCTATCAGTGCAATATAATAATTACTGCCAAGCGATTTTTTTTTCCTCTTCAGCTGCGAATCTTTTGTATGACAGAGCAGCTTTTTTGGATAGCATAATGACCATGTTTAAGCAAAGCAGTTGTCGCTTTATACTCTCGTTTTTTTCCTTTTCCTTTGTCTTGCCGAAACCTTGCACATTTCAAAGAAGCATGTCCTTGCAGTGCATAATCCGTTAGCTCCATGAGTTTGTGCAGTTGTTCTCTTGCTTCAGTTCAGTGTCTCGTATGTCGCTTTGTGGATCCATCGTTTATTTTCTCCTCGTTCTGTGAACAGACTTTGGCTTTTTTGTCCTCGGTAACGCGGCATTTGCACGGTCCTCGGCTCTCAGGGTTATGAAACAGGCTTAAATGAAAGAGAGAGTAGAATCCTTGGGTCTGGAGAAGGCAGCAGATGAGTCTCGGGCTCTCTCGCCCAGGTGGCTCCACTCAGGAGGCGTTCTCTCTCTCTCTCGAGTTTTTTAAATAAATCGTTTGGAGCAGTGAAGTGCCATGTTTCTAATGCTACTCTGTAAAAAAATAAAAAAAAATAAAAAAAACAGGAAGAAAAGAAAAGAGAAACAAGTTATTCTGACATTTTCAGATCTTCAGATCCTTTTGGAGTTTATTTGAATTGTGGACAAGATTTCTTTATAAGAGTGCTTCTCCGCCCATATATTGAGTAGACAGCACTCTGGGTGTCATGAATATTCAGGATGCTTTTGATAAAGTCTTTACACTATACAAACGTGTTACACTGGCAGCTGGCTTTGAAACTGGTCTCACCCCAGTTCTCACAGCCAACTGAATGAACATTCAGATACTTAATGGTCAATGGGTGTTTGATCTTGGAGACCATGTTTGGTTTAAAACTTAGATTATGAGTTGTGAGCTAGATTCTATGTTTGTGAAACTCAACCAACTCAATTGCAAGGTGTGTGCCCCTCTCTCTCTCTCTCTCTCTCTCTCTCTCTCTCCCCCGCCTCCCTCCCATTCTCTGTTTTTTTATGTTGCTGTTTGATTGTTTCAAATTTTCCCTGTCTCATATTCTATATTTTCCTTGTTAATTGGTAATAATAAGTGTGTTGTTTATTCATTAACTGATTGGCTGATAAAAATCCATTGTCCACTCTTAATGACAAACTCTTTTCTGTGACGTGTCTTCTATAGAATCAGAGTAATGATGGAGACCCCAACAAACAGCCATGGGCTAAGACAAGGTAAATCTCTCTCTCTCTCTCTCTCTCTCTCTCTCTCTCTCTCTCTTTCTTTTACTCTACCCGTCTGTTTTGTGTAATTTTTTTGTCTTCTGTGTGTGCACCCTGTGTAGTGGAGGGGGTATTTTTGGGATTGACAGCATGCCCAATCTACGTAAGAGGAAACCCATTCCCCTGGTCAGCGAGGTGGTACGTAGCCCTTTTTTTTTCGTTCGGGTTTTTTTTTTCTCAGTGACACACCACCTTGTCCACTCCACACTTCTCTGTTAATGAAGATTAATGAAATAAATGAACATACCTCTAATGTCTCTGACATTAATTCTCTTTCTGCCCCTTTCGTCTCTTTCTGAATGCTTCTGTGCACACAACACATTCAGGCCATGGTAAGTAAATCACTGATTCACAACATGACCTTTGACCTACTGCAGTGGCTTTTAGCTCGGACTTCGGAGCTAAGTCTCCTGGGATTTTAGCTCTGACAATCTGAGTAAAAAACTGTGTGTTAATATCAGTTTAATCAGTGAATAATTATTGTTATTTTCACATGTAATTTTTTTCTGATCTGTCGAATCTGAACTTCAGCCCAAAACTTTTAAGGTAGTCTAAGTCCACTCCTGGTTTATCGCCGTCTGGATAGAACTGGATAAAATATACCATTCACATAGAAATTCACACTGAATTTAAAGGAACAGACAGATGAATATGTGATATATGTGAGTGGTACAATGGGAGCCTGTCTGAGGCTACTGAGATTATCAGTGTTTGAATATTAGACTTTGTTAACTTAGATTTTTTTTGTGATGTGATCAAAAAGAGAAGAACGAGAGAGTGCCGTTCATTAGAGACGCTTTTCCCGAGCGCAGTGCTGAACACCTTTCAAGGATAACGCCAGTGCTATTGTTCTGTCTGTTCTCCGTCACCCACTTCGTCTGAGCTGTCACACCATGACTCAGGCGATTCCTTTTCATTTTTCTCCTCACACAAAACACATGCATGAAAAAAAAAAAGAAAAAGAAAGAAAAAAAGTTCCACAAACAAACCATCTAAACCCTCGCGTCAAACAAACCGCTCGTGTAAAATGAGTTGGCGTTTCGCCAGCTGCAGAGATTCACCAAGATGCTCTTCAGTGGTAATTAAAATTATTTCAGAGATACAGGCAAAAAAAAAAAAAAAAAACAACTCCTGGGTTAATTGGAGCAGCACCTGATGAAGGTAAACCGTTTTCATGGTAACAGAAATCAGCGTGTCTTTTGTTGCTCCTACAAAAGAAGCAAAGAAAAAGAGAAATTTCTCACATTATTTATGCTTAATTATTACAGATGTTTTGAATGCATATTTGTATGCACTTACTAGTTCAGTATTACTTTTAGATAGCCACATTACTGTATTACTGTATAAATATCCTAAATCTTTACACCATCGGTTGTTACAGACATGCCACTTTATTTTTTATCTTTCATTCAGCTAAGATTTATCCAGTGAGTTTCTGGCCATTTGCAGAAGATGAAAGTAAAAACACTCCTTAAATCAGCATTGTAAAAACGCGTTTGGATGATGTCCTTTCTAACAAAGACAGATTGTTGTCGGTTTAAAATTCTTCTGCTTGTTCAGTCGCCGTTTCATCACAAAGTGGGAAGCTAGCACAGACATGAGGGGAATTCAGTGGACAAGCACTTAAAGGAGAGCAGCATTTAGGACGGCGAGAGAAATGAATCACACTGAAGGCCTTTTAAGCGTCGACTGTCTGAAACATAAGTTTCTGTCAAGAGCTGGCGTTCCCATAAACCCAGGGTTTTCCTGACCTCGCAGTCATTCACGGTCAGCCTCGTCACGTTTATCGCTTTGGTCCGCGGAACTAACCCACAGATGCATTTTCCAGCTCATCCTCTCAAAACTAGTCATAAACCAATAATCAGGACTGATCAGCTGATTAACTGGGTCAATTTATAAACCCTGTTATAAACCCCAGAAAACTGGTTTAGTCTGGCTTTTTGTTGGTCGTATTGTAGAATTCAGTAAATCCATGAAATCAGAAAATACAAGTAAAGCCACGGAATAGTGTGGCCAGTGATGTAGCGTGTTTGGATGGTAAGAGTGTGGTGGTCGGATCGCTGTGTTCTCAGTCACTGGTGACCAGCGTGACCAGGGTAAACTTTGTACGCTGTGGTAGGTGACCTCTCGCCCTTTTCTCCTCAGTCTCTCGTCCAGTCAAGGAAAGCAGGAATCTCCCACGCTCTTGCTGTCCGCACCTCACTGAAGGATGAAGAACTGGTGAGAGACAGCATGCATACACACACACACACACACACACACACATACACGCACACACACACACAAACACACATACACACACACACACACACACACACACATACACACATACACACACACACACATACACACACACACACATATGTATACACACACACATACATACATACATACATACATACGCGCACACACACACACACACACACACACACATATGCATACACACACACACACACATACATACACACACACACACACACACACACACACATATGCATACACACACACACACACATACATACACACACACACACACACACACACACACACGCATACACATACACAAACACACATACATACATACATACATATACACACACACACACACACACAGACATATGCATACATATGCATACACACACACACACACACAGACATATGCATACACACACACACACACATACATACACAGACACACACACACACACACACACACACACACACACATACATACATACATACATACATACATACACACACACACACACACACACACACACACACACACACACACATACATACACACACACACACACACACACACACACACACACACACACACATACATACATACATACATATATATATATATATGGTAGCCCGTGGCCTAAAGGTTAGAGAGGCGGGGTTGTGGCTAAAAGGTCGCCGGTTCAGTTCCCTGGACCGGCCGGAAGCATCCCCGGCGGAAGTGCCCTTGAGCAAGGCACTTAACCCCCAACTGCTCCCCGAGCACCTAACCCCCAACTGCTCCCCGAGCACCTAACCCCCAACTGCTCCCCGGGCACCTAACCCCCAACTGCTCCCCGAGCACCTAACCCCCAACTGCTCCCCGAGCACCTAACCCCCAACTGCTCCCTGGGTGCTGCATGGCTGCCCACTGCTCCTAGTGTGTGTCCACTATAGAATGGGTTAAATGCAGAGGATGAAATTTGCTACGGCGATCTATAGAAGTCTCCATTCCTTGTTATTATTCATTTATATATACCTATATATATGTGTGTGTATGTGTGTATATAGATAGTTAGATAGATGGATATAGATTTGCGCATATGCATGTACAACACTCAAAACCACATAGATCCCAGCCATTCTCAGTCACAGTCACATCTTTGTTCAGTACACAGACACACACAGTCACACTCACAGACACAGACACACACAGTCACACTCACAGACACACACAGTCACACTCACAGTCACAGACACACACAGTCACACTCACAGTCACACACAGTCACACTCACAGACACACACAGTCACACTCACAGACACAGACACACACAGTCACACTCACAGACACACACAGTCACACTCACAGTCACAGACACACACAGTCACACTCACAGTCACACACAGTCACACTCACAGACACACACAGTCACACTCACAGTCACAGACACACACAGTCACACTCACAGACACACACAGTCACAGTCACAGTCACAGACACACACAGTCACACACACAGACACACACAGTCACACTCACAGACACACACAGTCACAGTCACAGACACACACAGTCACACTCACAGACATACACAGTCACAGACACATACAGTCACACACACACACACTCACAGATCACACAGTCACACTCACAGACACACACAGTCACACTCACAGTCACACTCACAGACACACACAGTCACAGTCACAGACACACACAGTCACACTCACAGACACACACAGTCACAGTCACAGACACACACAGTCACAGTCACAGACACACACAGTCACACTCACAGACACACACAGTCACAGTCACAGACACACACAGTCACACTCACAGACATACACAGTCACACACACAGACACACATAGTCACACTCACAGTCACACTCACACTCACAGACACACACAGTCACACTCACAGACACACACAGTCACAGTCACAGACACACACAGTCACACTCACAGACATACACAGTCACAGTCACAGACACACACAGTCACACTCACAGACATACACAGTCACACTCACAGACACACACAGTCACAGACACATACAGTCACACACACAGACACACACAGTCACACTCACAGTCACAGTCACACTCACAGACACACACAGTCACACTCACACACACACTCACAGATCACACACTCACACTCACAGACACACACACAGTCACACTCACAGTCACACTCACAGACACACACAGTCACAGTCACAGACACACACAGTCACACTCACAGACACACACAGTCACACTCACAGACACACACAGTCACACTCACAGACATACACAGTCACACACACAGACACACATAGTCACACTCACAGTCACACTCAGTCACACTCACACACACACTCACAGACACACACAGTCACACTCACAGTCACACACAGTCACACTCACAGTCACACTCATAGACACACACAGTCACACTCACACACACACACAGTCACACTCACAGTCACACTCACAGACACACACAGTCACACTCACAGACACACATAGTCACACTCACAGTCACACACAGTCACACTCACAGACACACTCATAGACACTCACAGTCACTCTCACACTCACAGACACACACAGTCACACTCACAGACACACACAGTCACACTCACAGTCACACTCACAGACACACACAGTCACACACTCACAGGCACACTCACAGACACACACAGTCACACTCACAGACACACACAGTCACACTCACAGTCACAGTCACACTCACAGACACACACAGTCACACTCACAGTCACAGTCACACTCACAGACACACACAGTCACACTCACACACACACTCACAGACACACACAGTCACACTCACAGACACACACAGTCACACTCACAGACACACTCACACTCACCCTCACAGACACACACACTCACACTCACACTCACAGACACACGCAGTCAGACACACACACACACTCACACTCACAGACACACACAGTCACACTCAGTCACACTCACAGACACACACAGTCACACTCACAGACACACACAGTCACACTCACAGACACACACAGTCACACTCACAGACACACTCACACTCACCCTCACAGACACACACACTCACACTCACACTCACAGACACACGCAGTCAGACACACACACACACTCACACTCACAGACACACACAGTCACACTCAGTCACACTCACAGACACACACAGTCACACTCACAGACACACACAGTCACACTCAGTCACACTCACAGACACACACAGTCACACTCACAGACACACACAGTCACACTCACAGTCACAGTCACACTCACAGACACACACAGTCACACTCACACACACAGTCACACACAGTCACACTCACACACACACTCACAGACACACACAGTCACACTCACAGACACACACAGTCACACTCACAGACACACTCACACTCACAGACACACACACTCACACTCACACTCACAGACACACGCAGTCAGACACACACACTCACTCTCACAGACACACACAGTCACACTCTGTCACACTCACAGACACACACAGTCACACCCACAGACACACACAGTCACAGTCACAGACACTCACAGTCACAGTCACATAAATGCTAAACGCATGTACACACATCTCAGGCCTCGGCATATTGAGCTGGAATGTAATTAGACTGAGAGCTCCTGCTCTGCTCATTTGCCATCCAAAATGTGAGATGCCAGAGTGTAAATATATCCCGATTTTCTGACAAAGTTCTCTCTTTAACCTCCAAACTTCAAAACATTAAAAACCCTTCTCTGAACCCACGGTGAGTCACGCCTGTTTTTGATTTGTTACCCAAAACAAGCAGGCGAAGGTGAGCGCCCACATCCTGTTATCTAAAAGAAAGAGTGTTTACAAAGCCCTCCACCTCAGTTTAGTCATCACTCTGATACCCATGCAACTACTTCAGCGCCACACACATGCGCACACACACACGCAGATACACACAGATACACACAGATACATATAAACACACACTCAGATACACACAGATACATATAAACACACACGCACACACACTCAGATACACACAGATACATATAAACACACACTCAGATACACACAGATACACACAGATAGATATAAACACACAAGCACACACACTCAGATACACACAGATACATATAAACACCCACTCAGATACACACAGATACATATAAACACACATGCACACACACTCAGATACACACAGATACATATAAACACACGCGCACACACACAGATACACACAGATACATGTAAACACACCCGCACACATACACACATCTACACATCTACACAGACAGATATGAACACACACACGCACACACAAACAGATACGTATAAACACACACCCACACATACACACACATACAGCAGCAACACATACACCAGTGTTAATTTTCACACCTTTTCTTAAATTAAGTCGTAGTCTTAGTCTATGGAGAAGAATGTCCCTTAAATTTAGTCAGATATTAGTCACGTCGTATTGATTCAATTTAGTCAGTTGCTCACTGACTAAAATGGCACATCATTTTAGTCAACGAAAATAATATCATTTTAGTTGACGAAATTTGTGTTCTTCCCTGTCAATGCATGTGTGCATTCCTTGATTGTGTGGTCAATTTTGATGAGTTCTCGTCAAATTTAACGAACAACCATATATTTGACCGGTGGATTGTCTGCCATACCATGCGGCTTTTTGGAGACATGATGATGAAATAGAAGAAATGTGTGCAGATGTTTCCTTAACAATAGCTGCCTGTCTGTCGACAATGAGCGTTTTCTAGTGCTCCTTTGCAACAGTAAATGCATGTCTGTCATTGGACAATTTAAATCATCCATGTTCTTTTCTAAAATATTTAAAGATATAATAAACATCTTGCAATGTTTCGGTTTCGTCATATTTTCATCAATACTATAGTGAAATCAAATGTATTTCTTATATTGTTAAGGTCTAGTCATCTTCTAGTCATCTTCATTGTTGACTTAATTAAAAATCCCTTCATCAATGAATATCTTCGTCATTCGTCATAATTTTGTTGACATAATTAACACTGAAACATACACACACAAACACACATCTACACAGCAATACACATCACACACACACACACACACACACCAACTATAGCAACACATCCTCTGTGGATCAACTTTCTCCATCTCTCTCTTTCTGTCTGTACCCCCCCCCCCGTCAATGTCTCTTTCTCTCCCTTGACTCTTCCTCTCTCTTCCTCTCTCTGTCTTTGCCTTCATCCCCATACCTCCCCCTTTTTCTCTCACTTCTACTGCTTCTCACTCTGTGTCTCTCTCTACTCTCCCCCCGTCCCTCTCTCTGTGTCTGAATCTTGTTCTGAAAATTGTTGTGCAAACTCCCATGTGTGTCTCTCTCTCTCTCTCTCTCTCTCTCTCTCTCTTTCTCTCTTTCTCACACTTTAGAAGAGTCATGTGTATAAGAAGACCCTGCAGGCTCTGATCTATCCCATATCCTGCACTACGCCACATAACTTTGAGGTGTGGACTGCCACCACGCCCACCTACTGTTATGAGTGTGAGGGTTTGCTGTGGGGCATTGCCAGACAGGGCATGCGCTGCTCCGAATGCGGGGTCAAATGTCACGAGAAGTGCCAGGAGCTGCTCAATGCCGACTGCCTGCAGCGTGAGTCAACAAACATCAATTTAAAAAAAAAAAAAAAAAAAAAAAAGAAAGAAAACAAAAACAAAAAATCCATGTTAGATTAAAATAAAAATACTGCTCAGCTCAGCTTGCCTAACACCAAGTCCCAGGACAAGTCTTTTGCTTTTACTGTTTCACTCTGAACATGTGAACTCTGTTTTCTAGCAATGGAATCCAGCAACTCACAACAATCACCAACTTTTAATTACCTGGACTAAGCATATTGGTTGGTTGGTTTGCTGGTTGGTTTGTTGATTAGTTGATTGACTGGTTGAATGATGAATTGACTGACTGATTGATTGTATTTATAGTTGGCTTAGAATTCCCACTAAGGTCCAAGGATATCTGTCTCAGAAGAGACCCATAGGCTTTCAGATATGGCAAAGTTGTCAACATATACGTGTTACTGTCTTAAAAGGTTTTTTTTGTTTGTTTGTCTGTCTCACTGTGTAACATAGCCATATAAGGTTTAATGGGGGAAATCTACAGTGGTTTAGTTTGATTGGCTGGGTGTATGAACAGAGGTCGTGGTGCTGCTGTAGTTCTCGTAACGTCTGTCCGATTTGTGACCCGCTGATGCAGGGGAAACAGCCTCGTTCTGAGGGCAGCTTGCCGAGAATAACGGTTCCCCCAAAGGGCTGAGGCTACGCTGCCACCTGCCCTCGCCTCATAATCAAAGTCTGACCGTTACCTGGGAAACAGATGTATGCACGGTCATAGTCCACAGCGGTTTTGCTGAAATGAAATGATTGGATGTGGGGAACACTGCTGCAAAGCCTGCGGCATACAGTCTAAATCTTCTCTCCAGTTGTGACCGATTGAAACTGTAACTGATTTATAAGTGATTGAAACTATGACCTGTCCATCCTGACTAACCACGCCCCCCCCCCCCCCTCGCCCTGCCCCGCCCTCCACACAGGGGCGGCAGAGAAGAGCTCGAAGACGGGAGCGGAGGATCGGACCCAGCACATCATCTCGGCCATGAAGGACCGGATGAAGATACGAGAGCGGAACAAACCGGAGATCTTCGAGGCGATCAGGAACGTTTTCGTCGTCACCAAACTCCACCACGCCCAGCAGATGAAAACCGTCAAACAGACCGTGCTGGACGGGACCTCAAAATGGTCCGCCAAAATCTCGATCACAGGTACACTACCCGGGCGGGAAGACAGCTACAGCTGTGTGTTACAGTCACAGTCGTTTCAGCTTCCCCATGACCAGTTTAATGTGAATTAATATATTTATTAAAATAACGATAAATTTATAAAATACGTTTCCTGAGTGTCACAGACAGACCTGGTTACGTTTTTTGTTCAAGTATTTGAATGTGTCTTACTGTGTTAAAATGATTCCTTTAACCTGAGTCCTTTCCTACTAAGATTACTATTACTCTAACAGGAACTGAGTGTATTGGGGCCATCACAAGACTGCCTTACTGCCGTTGTCACTTAAGACAATAAGGTCCCAAGGAGAGAAAGCGCTAAGGAGAATTGGGACAGGGCCTAGTCACATATAATTTATACTTCTCATGCTTTGGTTATAACCTAATATTGCACGCTGAGGCCATTAGACCATCTCTTCTGTTTTGTCCAACAAAAACCCAACATCATGAGCGAGTGTGCTCCACAGTTAGTTTTGTCGAAAGAGAGGGTATTGTGAAAGATTACTCTCACGGTTACGAAATCAGTGTGGCAGCCAAACGTAGGAAAAGGATGAGCAAAGTTTTCCTCATGACAGAAAACACGAAGAGTATAAATATTCCTCAGTTCACTCTAGGAGGCCAGTCAGCATGACCCCAGCTCAAAATCCTGTGCGTAGTTATACACAAAAGCATAATCTCCTTTAGAGAGACAATCATACAACAAACACGTAACAGTTTGAAAACGTTCACAAGCCGTGAGGCAAAATTATTAAAAAAAAAAAAGCAAAGGCATGTCGACCAAACAGTCGGCTGACTCCTCAAAGACCGAAACCCTTTCAGTCGTTTAAAGAAAACGAACACCGTGCTTTCTGCTGTTATTTTGTTATTTTTGTGTTTCTCTGGCTGAATGTCTTTGCGTGTGTTTATTTATCGGAGCGGGCTTTAATGACGCTCTCTGAAAGCTCGCCCCCCTGCCGGTTGCCATTAGCGATACAAGCTGCACAGGCTGCTGGGAAGTGCTTTTATCGCTCCTTTTGCTCTGATTGGCTGCTTTGCTCCTCTAATTGGAGAACTCTGTTGCACCTGCTTATTTTTTTGTAACTTTCCGTTGTTTTTCTTTTGTATTTTTAAAGTAG
>NC_044508.1:2879496-2884496 GCF_902362185.1 Chanos chanos | reverse complement strand
CACATTCACACCTGTCACCACACCTGAACACGCCTGTCCACATTCACACCTGTCACCACACCTGTCACCACACCTGTCACCACACCTGTCCACATTCACACCTGTCACCACACCTGTCCACATTCACACCTGTCACCACACCTGAAAACACCTGTCCACATTCACACCTGTCACCACAATTCAGCACAGGCGCGCAGAGAATATTTAAATCATTTCACTGAGACAATTAAGACTGAAACTTTCACTATAGATTTCAATATACACTTACCATCCAATTCCTTAGTAATACCTACCTTGGACCTTTGTCTCACTGGTGGCTGTACGAGGTATACTGACCTTAACGGTACACTGTATAGGTATACAACAAGGTGTACCATAAGGCAGTTATTTCCAATAAAGTAGCTAGTAAGTGTGTCCATTGACTCAAGGGGTTACAATACCAACTCCCTCCCCCCTCTCTGTAGAACATCTTCCATTACCTGACAGACGTGGAGGGCCAGGGAATGGTGAAGATCCCCGTCGCCTGTGGAGACGATTCCTGGAAGGTTTACTTTGATGAGGTTGAACAGGAGATTGTGGATGAGTTTGCGATGCGCTATGGAATTGAGTCCATCTATCAAGCCATGACGTAAGCGTGTATGCGTGTGTTTGTGTGTGTGTGTGTGTGGGTGGGTGTGAGTGTGTGTTTGTGTGTGAGTGAGAGAGCAGTCAAAAGACACCATAAATAAACACAATATCTGAATCATGTGATCCTGTTAGTTGATAAATGACTTCATCGACAAAGATATCTACACTTCTTGTTCGTTTAGGGTTTTGGTTTTTTTTGTCCTTCTCTCGTCACAGCCACTTTGCCTGTCTCTCCTCCAAATACATGCTGTCTGGAGTCCCAGCTGTTATGAGCATGTTATTAGCCAACATCAACGCTTTCTTTGCCCACCCCACCTCTGTCACCAACGTGTCCGCCTCTGACCGCTTTGCTGCCTCCAACTTTGGGGTAGGTTCCGAAGCTGAGCGTTTTTTGTTGTTTTTTTTTTGTTTGTAAACCCAACGGGGGAATAAAATAAAGTGGAAGGCGGTGATGTCATAATGATGCTTATGGAATCTCCACAAGGTTCCAACAGAATGTTCAGCTTCGTGACAGTGAATGGAAGCTTCAGGTATCATGCGCAACGTGCGCTTCCCGTAGAATCTTTGAATGTGCTTTCCTTTAGGTCTTATTCTCCTCACCTGCTGCTATCATGATTGTTCCATCTAGTTCAGGTGATTGGTGACACAGCAGCAGATATTAGATAATGTCTTTGAGACACATAAGTATGTATTTAAGCAGTTTGTCTAATGATTGCAGCGTTGGTTTTGACTCTAGATAGTTCGTGTCGTTTTGAGGCTGAGTTACTGAGTTGCTAGAGCAGTCAGTGACTGGTTCATTCGTTTGCAGTCGTGCTGAAATCTAGCCGTCCCTGCGGAGTCACTGTAGGTTGATGTGGGTGCAGGTTGTGCCAGCTCAATAATCTAGAACTTTCTCTCACGTAGGCTTGAGCTGCAAAAAAAAAAAAATGGATGGATTTTTTTTTTAAACACCTCCAAAAAAGTCGTTTTTTTTTTTTTCAGTTTTTCCAAGTGGTGACTCAGCGTTCGAGTGGAGTTGCACCCTGAGTCTCAGTATATGTCAAGTTTTAACGCAGCTCCCCCTCAGTGGCCAGCCTCCCGTTTTCCCATTGTTTTACTGGGATGCGGTTCATCGTCTCCATTCTTCATGAGACGTGTTTTGTTTTTTTTCTTGTTTTTTGTTTGTCAAACGGCTGTGTGAGGTGTTTGTTTGTTGTCCTTAGTCCCATTGATCCTCTTTCAGCTTCCCCTCCATCAGGCTCTATCGATTTATTTATTTATTTATTTATTTTTCACCCCCGCTCATCCTTCTTCTGTGAACGACATTGATCCAAAGCGCTGCGGTCTAACGACAGTGAGAGCAGTGGCAGGTCTGACACACTGGACAGAGTCTCACCTGCAGTCTGTCCAAAAGTGAATAGCACCACTCCTGCCCCCATAGGGTTCCAAAGGCAGGAGATGGAAAGATTATTTTTAAACTGTGTTAGGAGGGAGGAGAGAGGGAGAGAGAGAGAGAGAGAGAGAGAGAGAGAGAGAGAGAGAGAGAGAGAGAGAGGGAGAGAGAGAGAGAGAGAGGGAGAGAGAGAGAGACAGAGAGAGAGAAAGAGTGAGAGAGAGTGAGAGAGAGAGAGAGAGGGAGAGAGGGAGAGAGAGAGAGAGGGAGAGAGAGAGAGAGAGAGCGAGAGAGAGAGAGAGAGAGAGAGAGGGAGAGAGAGAAAGAGTGAGAGGGAGAGAGAGAGAGAGAGAGGGAGAGTGAGAGAGAGAGAGAGAGGGAGAGAGAGAGAGAGAGAGGGAGAGAGAGAGAGAGAGAGGGAGATTTAGGTGGAGATGTGGGAGTGGGGAGGAAACTGTGGTGGCAATTCATGTTGAGAAAAACGGGTGGATGCTTTTCATAGGTGAGCGCTGTGCAGAATGGTTATTAATGATTAAATAAGCAGAACTGCTGTCAATCACCTCTTAAATGTTGAGAAAAGTTTGGGGTTTTTTGGGGGTGTTTTTCAGTTTTTCAGTGTCAGGCAGAGACCTTGCAAAAAAAAAAAACCTGCTCCAGGTTATTCAATTTCAGTGTCAATGCTAAGCCCTTGGTAATAAATGATACCACCTCTCTAATCTTTCTCTGTGTGTGTGTGTGTGTATGAATGCAGAGAGAACGCTTTGTTCGGCTACTGGACCAGCTGCATAACTCTCTGCGCATTGACCTGTCCACATATCGAGTAAGTTCTCTTTGATCATAGTTTAACCACAATCATAACTTCTGTCAATGCATCTGTGACCCAGTAAAGACCCAAGAACTGTTTCCCATCCAGAACATTCTCTGTCAGTCAGTGGTTCTGCACTAATCTCCTCCCAGTACTGTACTGATGTAGAAGTACTTGGATCCACTCACTATAACTCACTGCTGAAGAGAGCTCGTACACACACACACACACACACACCTACACAAGTGCTGCCGAACTCTTTCTCACTCTCTATTACGAATACACACACATACACACTCACTTGCATACACACGCACACACACACACACACACACACACAAATAAACGCACACACACTCACATACATACACACACACACACACACAAACACACACACTCACACATGTTTCTAATCAGGCAGTAAGGGTTGTACCAGGAATCATAGTTACAGACTCCCTTCCTCATTTTCATGTCATACAGTGAAATGTTTTGCTTGTAAATGTCCAGTGCTGGAGGCAGACAAAATAAAACAGCAAGAGAAATGCATCACTTTCACTGTGTATTTAAAGGCTCTCAGTGAGGGGTTTTTTTTTTTTCCACAAGTGAGGGAAAAAAAAGTGAAAATCTGCAGTTGCGAATTTGACCAAGCAGCCATTCCTCTCCAGGCTTCATGTTGCAAAAGAACCCTCAGTGCAATAAGACCGTTTAGCAAATGTTCTGATTAAACCAGTCATGAGTTTGGAGTCTCTTTTGCTATTTTTCCACTGTCTCCAGCCTGAGAATCCCTTGGACCCTTGTTTGTTTGTTTGTTTGTTTGTATTTGGCCACACAAAAAGCATCCAGCGTTCCTGTTTTTCCGTCTTCTCTGAACTTCACAGAACAACTTTCCTGCCAGCAGTAAACCTCGCCTGCAGGACCTCAAGTCTACCGTCGACCTCCTCACCAGCATCGCCTTCTTCAGAATGAAGGTACGGTCGCCTAGGAAACCCACAGTTGCTGGGGACTCTGAGCGAAGAAGTTTTTTCTTTTTCTTTTTTTTTTTTGTACATCAAGACAATCTGAACTTCCCTCATGGGGAGGAGTGATGTCCATAGCTGGAGGATTTACAGGAGAGAGACAGACAGATAAACAGACAGACAGGGAGAGAGAGAGAGGCCATTTCATTTGTCTATCACAGCTGTGACTTTCATAGCACATTATTGGCCATGGAGACACGTTTGTCGTGCTAGATGTGTGTAAATGTATATGTGAGCTGAATGTTTGTGTGTGTGTATGTGTGTATCTCTAACTTTTGTGTTGTACAGGTAGACTTTCTTTTGTGTGTGTTGGAGAGAGAAAGAGACAGAAAGAGAGTATTTGAGGGGATAGTTTGTATGTTCAGCTGTGTTACGTTATGTTATGTTAAGTTATGTTATATTATGTTATGTGATGCTATGCTATGCTATGCTATGTTATGTTATGTTATGTTATGTTATGTTATGTTATGTTATGTTATGTTATGCTATGTTATGCTATGTTATGTCATGTCATGTCATGTCATGTCATGTCATGTCATGTGATATCTGTGGCTCCTCCTTGTGTACAGGTTCAAGAACTGCAGAGTCCCCCCCGAGCGGCGCATGTTGTTCGTGACTGCGTGAAAGCGTGCCTCAATTCTACATACGAGTACATCTTTAACAACTGCCAGGAGCTGTACAGTCGACAGTTCCAACCAGCCGCAGAGGCCGTAAGTTCTCACAGAGCACCGCCTACATTTTCTCCAGTGTCAGAGACTGGTCAGAGACAGGGAGAGCATTAAAAAAGACGGTGCTATTGCTCGAAAGCCTGTTAAATTTCTCCTATGTCTACTCCTATGTCTACCTTTAAAAATGTTCTTGTAAAATTCATTTTTAAGGCAGAAGTGTTTTCTGATGTTTTAATCTCAGAATCTTATTTCTAGAGCAGGGTTTCAACTCGGTGTTTGGAATGAGTCACCAAGAACTGATCTTACCTCGTGATTTGTTAGCATTTCTTTAATTTACTACAGAAAGTCCTTCTTTAAATATGCACAGGATTGTCAATAGACAGAGCAGATTTAGCATGCTGTAAAACTGTCAAGCTTTAGGCAACATCCAGCTCTGTGGCTGTGTTGCATCTCCACGTGTACTCAGCCTCTCTGAAACAATATCAGCGGTGTGTTTGTTTGCTCTCCTACCC
>NC_044508.1:2846996-2871996 GCF_902362185.1 Chanos chanos | reverse complement strand
TTTAGCACACAGTGCTTATGCATATTAAAAAAAAAAAGTTGATGTGTGAGTTAGAGTGAGTTGGTTGTCGTGGGTGCTTAGAAACACTGTCAGTTCCATCATAACTCGATGATGTGATGACTGAATTAGGTGACATGCTGTAGATATTACAGTATTTCAGTCATAGCTGCAGTGTTGTTACCGTAGAAACACATACCAGTAGTGTTCTGTTGGCTGTTACTAAACGTTCTAAAGTGCTGAGACACACTCTACAGCTCGTGTGTGTGTGTGTGTGTGTGCGTGTGTGTGTGTGTGTGTTGCTATCATACAACTCTGTTTCTGTCCCATGCCTTCCTCATCCTCATCTGTTCTTCAGGCTATCACTGATGATGAAGGGAATGAGGTGGGTATTTGTGTTTTCAATAAGTGGTGTGTGTGTGTGTGTGTGTGTGTGTGTGTGTGTGTGCGCGTGTGTGTGTGTGAGCTCATGAGTGTGTGTGCTTCTGTGCTTCAAAGTGCACAAAAAAGATTGTACTGAATTCAAAGATGAGTGTATGTTTGTGTGTGTGTGTGTGTGTGTGTGTGTGTGTGAGAGAGAGAGAGAGTCTGAGTGTATGTTTGTGTGTGTGTGTGTGTGTGTGTGTGAGAGGGAGAGAGAGAGAGTCTGAGTGTATGTTTGTGTGTGTGTGTGTGTGTGTGTGTGTGTGTGAGAGAGAGAGAGAGAGAGAGTCTGAGTGTGTGTGCGTGTGTGTGTGTGTGTGTGTGTGTGAGAGAGAGAGAGTCTGAGTGTGTGTGTGTGTGTGTGTGTGTGTGTGTGTGTGTGTGTGTGAGAGAGAGAGAGAGTCTGAGTGTGTGTGTGTGTGTGTGTGTGTGTGTGTGAGAGAGAGAGAGAGTCTGAATGTGTGTGTGTGTGTGTGTGTGTGTAATGAGTATAGCCTGTCTGACTTTGACTGACAACTTTTATTTCCTCTTCACCCTTTACACTCGCTCTTTTTCTCCACCAGTCTGATGACTCGGACACCAAGGTGAGACAGTGAAGTGAACAAACGCGTGTGTGTAGAACGATACCTCATACATACCCAGACACTGACTCTGTCTGCTCTGTGTTGATGTATGAGAGTGAAGCAGAGTGCCTGAGAATGAGAGCTTGGCAAGAGGGCTGCCAGTGTGGAACCTCTCCAAATTTATTAGCTGGATTAATCCTGGAAGCTGTTATATGTTACTGTCGCTGAATGTAGCGCTGGGGTGTATATATATATATGAGTTATAATTTTGGTTTTTATCCATTTGGTTGTCATCCGTTCCCCCTCCTAACTAAAATTCTTGTGTCCTTTCTCTGAACATCAGTCCGGCTGCTCGGATTCGGAGGGATCTGAGGTATGTTGGGAGAGAGAAACAGAACGGGCTGGGTCCAAGGGTGGAGAATTCCCCAGGTTTAATTCAGGGCACAGCGCGAGTGCGTGATGTGACTCATTGGCAGAGGAAATCAGACTGTTTCGAGTAGCCTTTGATTCAGATCCTACATTTGGAAAACACTTCTCTTGTCTCGAGACAGTCGACAGGCTATGGACAGGAAACCACGCAGACAGTAATCTATTTTTGTCGTTTAAGACAAAAATAATCACGGTATCCCTGTAAACATGTGTTCAGTTGGCTGGGTTTTTTTTAGATGTATGTCAGATTTGATTTTTTTCAGTTCACGGACTCAGATAGGTGTTTAGTGAACAGTAGTGGTGTTTTAGGAAGGGTGTTTCTGTAATTTAAGACAGCGAAATGCCCAACTTTGCGTGTTTCTGTTTCATTCAATTTTAGATCGACAACAAGGAGAGAGAGAAGAAGGTTGGTTTACTGGATTCAGAAAAAAAAAATCTGGTCGTTAGAAAAGAAACTACTATTTTATAGAGTCAGACACTTGTGTGTTAGTGTGTCTCTCTGTTTGTGTCTCTGTGTTTGTGTCTCTGTGTTTGTGAGTTTTTGTGTCTCTGTGAGTGTTGTTGTTTGGTGTTGTTTTGTCGGTGTGAAGATGAAGGAAAACTGAGAGTGCGTGTATGGTGTGGTATGAGGATGAGGATGTCACGGTTCAGGAACAGAACCTCGTTGGGGGCTGCTAAAGGCCTTGTGTATTGGGTAAAGTTGTTCATTTCAGTGGCAGTAATGAGCAGGACCTTTAGAGCGGATGTTCAGCCTGACAGATCAGACCTGTAAAACTTGTGCCAGAGATATTTTTTTAGGAAGTTCCCTGGAGGCGTGATTGGGGTTCGAACTGTTTTGTTTGTTTGTTTTGGTTTGTTTTGGTTTGGTTTGTTTTGGTTTGGTTTAAGTTGTTTTGTCTTTGCTTTTCCCGGCGGTAGGAAGAGGAGGAAGCAGACAGTGAGGAGGAAAAGGTTTGGGTTTTAAAACCTTGTCCAGACACTGTCATTCAACCATCACTCAGCATTCTGGGACAATATGTCAAAGTTTTAAATGAAACTCTATAAATGATGACACACATACTGCTGTCTGTAAAGGGACATGCTGCCCTTCCATTTCCCCATATACACCCATTAAATATTGTGTGTGTGTGTGTGCGCGCTTGTGTGTGTGTGTTTGTAGGTTTGTGTGCGTGTGTGTGTATGTGTGTTTTCTTTGTTTGTGTGTGTTTGTGGGGCTGTGTATGTGTGTATGAATGTGTGTGTGTGTGTGTGTGTGTGTGTGTGTGTGTGTGCCTGTGTGTGTGTTAGTGTGTGTGTGTGTGTGTGTGTGTGTGTGTGTGCCTGTGTGTGTGTTAGTGTGTGTGTGCGCCTGTGTGGGGGTAACTGGGTGTGTCTCTGTCTGAACAAAGTCCATCACTCAGTGCTTCTCTCTTTGAAGTTGCTGGTCATTATCAACTTGTCAAAAATGTCATTGTTTTCATATTGCCTCAGCATTTCTGCCTTTCCTGTGCGTGTGTGTGTGTGTGTGTGTGTGTGTATGAGAGAGAGAGAGGGAGAGAGAGCGTTGAATGTGCCCGTTACCATAGCGACTGTTGCTGACGGTGACTTGTGTCCTGTCACTTTGGCCGCGAGGGCCTGGGCCTCAGTCATCGACTCATTGGCTTATTTTCGTGACTAAATCATTTTCCCCCTCATCTGATCACACTCACTCCATCTCTAACTCCTGTCTTATCACACCATCTCTCTGTGTCTTTCATTTATGGTAACCACACATTCCTTTTCTTTTAACTTTATTCTTTTTTTTTCTTCTCTCTCTCTCTCTGTCTCTGTCTTTTTTATAGCGTGGTAAAAAAGAGAAGGTATGTTTGTGCAGTTGGGAGGTTGTGTGTGTTCCTAGGTTTTTAATGCAGTGTAAATTCAGACTGGTGTCATGCACTCCATAGTACCAGCTATTAGAAAAGCATGTTTGCTCTGTTAGAAGACAGCTATACTATATTTATCCATCTGTCTATCTGTCTAGCTAGATTAGCTCTTTGCCAGTCTATATATTTATCGTGTGAGTGTGCACGTGTTTATAAATGCATGTGTTTATAAATGCATGTGTTTATAAATGCACATGTTTATAAATGCATGTGTTTATAAATGCATGTGTTTATAAATGCACGTGTTTATAAATGCACGTGTTTATAAATGTTTTTTGTTTATAAATGTTTTTTGTTTTCTTTTTACTCATTGTCCCTCTGTTTGCCATTTCTTCCCTCCTTCCTCAGTCTGAGGCCAAGAAAGAAAAGGTGTGAGCACTCCTGTGTGTCTGTGTGTGTGTGTGTGTGTATCTGTGAATGTATGTGTGTGTGTGTGTGTGTTTATCTGTGAATGTATCTGTGTATGAGTGTGTGTGTGTGTGTGTGTGTGTGTGTGTGTGTGTGGATCTGTGAATGTATCTGTGTATGAGTGTGTGTGTGTGTGTGTGTGTGTGTGTGTGTGTGCGTGTGTGTGTGTGTATGTGTGTGTGTGTGTGTGTTGTTAGTAGTGTGTTAGGAGATGAACACTCATTCTGTTTTTGTCTGTTTTCCTTTTCTCATCCTCGATTAGGCTGAAAAGAGAGACAAAGAGAAAGAGGTTGGTTCAGCTGAGCTTTCCCTAGCCACCCCCTCTACCCACACCCCCAACACACACACACGCACGCACACACACACGCACATGCACGCACACACGCACACGCGCACACGCACGCACACACACACACACGCACGCACGCACATGCATGCACATACACACACACACACACACTCACACACACGCACACACAGACACACACACACACACACTCATAAGTCACAAATCTGTAGAAGTCGTGTAATCCAGAATTTCATCTTCTCCTTTTGAGAGCTTTCTGAATCCTTTCCAAGAGTGTGTGTATGTATGTACACCTTCGTCTGTGTGAACATTTTTGTGTGTGTATATGTGTGTGTGTTTGTGTGTCTGTGTGTGTGTGTGTTGCTCTGAATGTTTACTGGGGTTCTGTTTTGTGTGTTTTTCACTTCTCTCTCTAAAGGAGGAGAATAAACCCAAAGAGGTATGTAACTCAGTATCAAACAGTGTTCTGTGCCTGAGAGAAAGAGAGAGAGACAGGCAGACAGAAGGGGAGTGTGTGTATGTGTGGGGGTGTGTGTGTGTGTGTGTGTGTGTGTGTGTGTGTGTGTGTGTGTGTGTGTGAGAAGGAAACAGAGAGGCGATTAGCGGGAGAGATAATGTTTGTGTGTATGAGAGAGAGAGAGAGTGAGTGACAGAGAGAGGGAGTGAATGTGGGTTAGTGTGTGTGTATATTGTAAATTAATGTTCTCATTAGCTAATGCCTCGCAAGTATGATGCAGTACTTTTCAGCATGCCTGCGCGCACGTGTGTGTGTGTGTGTGTGTGTGTCTGTGTGTGTCTTTAGCTCAGTTCATGCTTTCATGCTCTGTTGTCTCTGCCATGGATTTTCAGACCAGATGAATCTTTTTAGGACAAACAGACTAACAGAGGGGTCAATTAATGATTCATGCGAGAGGTCTGACCCAGATGTGTTTCTGGCTAACAGAAATAGCTCAAGAGAGTTTTTGCCATAAAGGCTTATTAGAGCTGAGGGATCAGGTTATGATTCATCAATTTGTTTATTTATGTATGTGGTGATTTATTTATTTATCCAGAAGTTGCCTCAGGCCAAAGTGATTTGTCCACACATCAGACCGCCTTTACTGATCCGTGTTAATGCATATGTGCTACTGAAAAGAACATGGACTCTTATTCACTGTGGGCACAGTTTTCTCTCTCTCTCTCTCTCTCTCTCTCTGTGTCCCTCTCTCTCACCCTCTCTTTCACTCTCTCCAGAATTCATAGCGTTTCGTAAAGAAGGCTGTTTATGTCAGTCTGACAAATAATTTCTGAACAACTGTTTTATTTTGCAGCTTTTCACTAAAAAGATTTATATTTGTTTATTTACTCTCCCTTTATCGATGTTGTGTGTGTGTGTGTGTGTGTGCGTGTGTGTGCGCGTGTGTGCGCTTTTTCCTAAATCTCTAGTCGAAAAATGAGGAAAATAAGGTTTGTTTGATTGATAATTTATATTTATTCCCTGTACTTCAGATGAACCTTAATCCCATTTATCCCAATAAATCAGTGTAGCATAAACCAAGAAGGTCCCACCCTTGTTAACGTGCAGCTCTCTGCTCATGAGTTCACCTCTGTCGAGTTCCCTCCCTTTCCCTGTAGAGTCACCATGCATTCTCACTGTTCACTCCCACCCCCCGGCAAAAAAAAACTTTTTTTTTTTTTCATGTTTTCTTTGACTTTTCTTTTGCTTGCATCCAATTCAAGAATGAGGTGACGGACAATACAAAAAAGGTACACCTGCTGTTCAGGATTCTGTGTGTGTGTGTGTGTGCGTGTTTATGTGTGTGTGTGTTTGTGTGTGAGTGTGTGTGCTTGCGTGCGTGCATCCGTATGTTCGTGTGTGTGTGTGTGTGTGTGTGTGTGTGCGTGTGTGTGCATGTGAGTGTGTGTGTGTGTGTGTGTGTGTGTGTGTGTGTGTGTGTGCACGTGTGTGTTTGGGTGTGAGTGTGTGTGCTTGTGTGCATCTGTATGTTCATGTGTGCGTGTGTGTGCGCACGCCAGGTCATGATAGAAGATACGATCTCCCTGATTAAATATCTCGCTTCTCTCTGAAATGCACCGACATTGTTAAAGAAAACGCTTTTTTTTTTTCTCTTAAGGGCATTGCTGTTCTCTCTCTTTTTTTCTGTTTTAAATCATGATCTGTATTCTATATTAAACACTGGTGGAGAAGTCCTCTCTTTATGTAATCAGATTTACATGCTTCCCTGCAGTGAATTAGTTTTCCAGGCTGTGACTAATCACACCTTTAACAGATTTTTCCCCTCTCAGAACAGACTGTGTGTTCACCAGTTTAAGGGACATTAAAACACTTTCCAATCTCTCTCTTTAAAAAAAAAAAGAGAAAAAAAAAAGGAATAAGGAGAGCCTCACTAATGAGCCCTTTACCCTGTGGTTAATGGGACACTGCTCTCCTCTTTTCTCTGAGATCAGTCGTCTGGTTTACACGGTGCAGCGCTGAAGCCTCTGAACAGAGGAGGCGTCAAACTGATGGTGCAGTGATGCTAGACTGTAGAGCATTTGGGAGTATTTTAATGATCGCACGTATGTAGGTTTTTTATCGGACGCGTTTAATTCCATGTAATGTGGAAACAGAGTGGGTTTGGTCTGTACCATCAACAGCGTTCCGTTCCTGTGATATTCCTTTTAAATTTCTCATTCATTGATCTCTCACTCCCAGTCACTGTCTTTTTTATTTATTTATTTCTTTTGGTCAATTGCAGCCCTCCGATAATTCACATTAACTAGTCATTGCTCATTCCATTACCGCGACAACCACAGATAGGTTTAGAGTGACTGCCTTCTCAACTCATTCATGGCACTTAGTGAAGGTATTTAAGATGCGCAAGTCATTTGCATACAGAACCCTGGGGGAATGTAGGATGGAGGTTGCCCGGGCAACTGTCGCCGGGAATCCACGTAAACAATAATCAGTTCCCTGTGTGCACCCTGTCACTGTTGGAAGAAGCGTTTCTGATTACTCTGAAGTGCATAACTGGAGTTTATAAAGGATGCTTGCCAATGGAAATTGAATTACAAATGTGTTATTGAGTTTTGAATATTGATCAGTACACAGGGATCTATTTCTGTTAAACGTAAATTTAAGTTTTTTATAAATTGTTTTAGCTTGTAGGAAACGGACCGACCTGTTTTATAAATGATGATCAACAGAACATTGTGAGGAAGACTCAGGTCATATAAGAGTCAACAATATTTCGATGAGTAACTGTGGGCTAGTTTTCAGTGTATGACATTTAATGTGAATGTGTGTGTGTGTGTGTGTGTGTGTGCGCATGTGTGTGTGTGTGTGTGTGTGTGTGTACCCAGCTGGATTCTGAGGCTGCCGACATCCTGAATGATCTGCAGGTGAAACTGAACACAGTGCTGGATAACCTGAGTGCTATGTTTGCGAAGAGGTCAGTGAAACACACACACACACACACAAACAAATGCTTAACAAATTTTATGTTGGCCCAGCATAAAATATATATCCATCAGATTAAGAAAGGAAGTTTTTCTGTGTTTTGTGATGTCATTATTAGGACAATGTTTACGGTTTACGTGGAGGTGCCATTTGACATAAGGTCATGCGGTGCAACAGTTGGTATATAAGATGGCGTTTTGATGTTTATATGTGTTCTCTCTCTCTCTCTCTCTCTCTCTCTCTCTCCCCCCCCCCCCTCTCTCTCTCTAGTTTCCAGAACCGTATAAATGTGTGTATGCGTCAGATGGCGGAGATTCTGTACCAGATCAAAGGGCCTCTGAATGCGAACGCGCGGAACACGGCCGAAGCCGACGCGGACAACATGCTCAGGCCACTAATGGAGTTCCTCGACGCTAAGTGAGCTCTGTTTACCGTTCGCCTTATTCACTTTCTTTTTTTTTTTTTTTAAGTGAAAAGTGGATGTCTCTGGCCTCGAGCGCTGACCAGTTCAAACACGCTCAGAGCCTTGCTGTATTTTCCAATGTAGTCATGTCTCTGATGAGTTCACCTGTTTTAGCTTATTAAAATATCACCGCGTTAACTAGCATTGCGGGTTAATCCTACTGGTAAGAGCTAGTAAAGTAAACTTTCTGTTGCCTAGCAACAGTGTAGCATTTGTGCAGTACCAAGTTTTCTTTTCGTTTACACAGGTCTGAATTACACATAATTTGCTTATTAAAAGATCTTGTAATGAAAATATGTCCTTGCTCTTGTCATAGAAGTATATCTATGAAACTCCTTATTTCTTAATGGAATGAACAACATTATCTCGCTCTAAACAGCTGAGGGGAATCTCTCAGCTTCATACGCCAGCTATTTGTGTACGGCCAAGAGCTAGGGACTTACAGATGGAGTTAATTCCTCCCTGTAGATGCCATTTTGGATCTGGCATAGACAGTTTCTGCATGCAGAGGTATTGGGGCTATTGCCGTAGTTCATGTGGCCCTGACTGACCGTGGGTGTGTTTCCCTTCTCTGTGTAGCCTGAGCGTGTTTGCAGACGTGTGTGAGAAGACGGTGTTGAAGAGGGTGCTGAAGGATCTTTGGAAGACAGTTCTGATCAGTATGGAGAAAAGCATCGTGCTGCCACAAAGCAATGACAGCCTGGTAAGTATTTCACACACACACACACACACACACACACACACATCCATTTCTGTCTGGGTCAGGGCTGCACCACACTCCAGAGGAAGCACAGGGTTTAGCATGTAGACATACCAGCAGAGAGAGGCTGTGGTCAGGACTTGAACTGACAACCCTCTGGTTGCAGGACAGGTTTTACTGCCTACTAAGCCACCACACCAAAGCACAGTTTAACCGAAAAGGTGCCGTGTTGTTACTAGTTGGGTTGGGAAGTCACACAGTCAATCAGGGCACATGTGTCTGACGTGTGAGGTGTAAATGTTCAGATCAGATATGTTGTTATTTAGATATATGTCACCGTTTAAATCTTGGATCAGAAATGTTGATTATCTGTTTGGGAAAGATTATTGAAAATGTGTGTAGGTAAATAGAATTCAGACTCAGGGAAAGCAGATTAAGAGAAGACAAACACACACACACTCACACTCACACACGCACTCATACATGCACACTCACACACACTCACACACGCACTCATACATGCACACTCACACACACTCACACACGCACACTCACACACGCACACTCACACACGCACACACACGCACTTGAACAAGGAGTGGATTGAGACAGTCTCTCAGTCTTTGACTTTCGGTCCCCCCAGTGAGACAGTCATAGTTTTCTCTGTTCCCAGTGAAGTTACTGGTCTAGACATGTCAGTTCTTTTTGTCAGCTCTATTTCTTGTGAGTTTTGCCCCTGTCTCAAGTGGAGTTTGTGTGTGTGTGTGTGTGTGCGTGCGCATGTGTATGTGATTATGCGTGTGTGTGTGTGTGTGTGTGTGTGTGTGTGTGTGTGTGTGTGTGTGTGCGCGTGTGTGTGTGATTTTCTGTGTGTGTGTTTTTCTCTGTGCATGTGTGTGTGTCTGTGTGTGTGTTTCTCTGTGTGTGTGTGTGTGTGTGTGTGTGTGTGTGTGTGTGTGTGTGTGTGTGTGTGAGATGTGCTAGTGAAGTTGATGACACTTCTGGGTGTTTCTCTCCTCAGGGAGCCCAGATTCTCACTGCTGCCAAGGAGCTCTCCAAACTTAAGGTATTCTCTCTCTCTCTCTCACACACACACACACACACATTCACATAGAGAGTCTGAAAACTTTCTTTAGAAACACATTGAACTTCATTGAGACAATTCTGAAAAGTAGGGTAAAAGTTTCACTCTCTCACAATCTCAAATCTCTAATTCTGTCTCTCCCAGTCTCACAGACACACACTCACACTCATCAGTTCTTTAACATCAACTACTGTGACATACTCTCCGCTGCATTGAGATATTTATGTTCTTTCACTGATCCTTTTTGCTTACAGTCAGTATGTTTTCCTCTATTTCTGCTCTACTATCATAGCCATAAGAACAGCCCTAGCTTTCAGTTTTAGTGTTTTATGGAAGTGGGTGTGGCTAACAGCTGTCTGTCTTGTTGACTGACACAGGGAGGTGGCGAAGCTAAGAGTCTGACACCAAAACAGTGTGCCATTATGGAAGTAGCACTGGACACAATTAAGGTATCTATCTATCTATCTATCTATCTATCTATCTATCTGTCTGTCTGTCTGTCTGTCTATTTTTTTCGTGGCTGTTTGAGCTGTTATCTCTCTACATCTCTGTCTCTCTCCGTCAGCAATTTTTCCATGCTGGAGGGAATGGGCTGAAGAAGGTTTATCTGGAGAGGAGCGGGGAGCTGTCGTCTCTGCGCTATG
Source organism: Chanos chanos (assembly GCF_902362185.1). Taxonomy (NCBI): domain Eukaryota; kingdom Metazoa; phylum Chordata; class Actinopteri; order Gonorynchiformes; family Chanidae; genus Chanos; species Chanos chanos. The sequence goes on along the minus strand of NC_044508.1, from coordinate 2,861,638 downwards.
CTCTCTCTCTCTACACACAGAGCACTGACGCTCTCATACGCACGTTTGTCAGCACACAGCACGCACAAGGTGAGACACGCACGCACGCATACACACACACATACACACACACACACTCACACACACTCACATACACACACACACACACACACACACACACACACACACACACACACATACAAAACACACATTCACACACGCGCGCACACACACTCCTTCACACACATAAAGCACACACATATACACACACTCATTCAAACTTGCACACATACACATATACAAGCACACACATTAACACACATGCAGGCACACACACACACACACACACTAACCCTCACAAACCACACACATACACACACAAATACACTCATTTCACACATACAAACATACACATATACAAGCACACACATTTGCACATACACATGCACACATGCACAAGGTGTGATACACACTCACACACACACACACACATGCCCAAGGTGAGATACACACACGCACAAACACACACGCGCACACAGTCACACGTATGTATATGTGACATAAGTGCTAATCCGCACGCCTCCTGTATTTTCTGTCAGTGCATAATGGTATGGGCATCAGGATCACCCCCAATGAGAAAGTTCGACCAGACAGAGGTGAGTCATTTAATAGCTTTACATCGCCCCCCACCGACACCCCCATTTGCTCCCTCCTGTATCTCATTAAAAACTGCAGTATGTTCACTGAATCTGTGCTCTGTCATCTTGATATTACTACATATTGTATGTGTGTCGGTGTGTCTGTCTTTCTGTGTGTGTGTGTGTGTGTGTGTGTATGTGTGTGTATGTGTGTGTATGTGTGTGTCTGCCTGTCTGTCTCTGTGTCTGCCTGTCTGTCTCTGTGTCTGCCTGTCTGTGTGTGTTGTGTGTGTGTGTGTGTGTGTGTGTGTCTGTGTGTCTGTCTGTCTGTCTGTCTCTGTGTCTGCCTGTCTGTGTGTGTGTGTGTGTGTTGTGTGTGTTTGGCTGACAGGCTCAGGGGTGGAGAAGCCAGTGGGTGAGGCCATTATTCAGGTGGATCTGTCGCCCCCTGCTGGTAATGGAGAGCAAAAACTAAACGTGAGAGGTGAGAGAGATGAGTTCAAATGCAATCTATCTATCTATCTGTCTATCTATCTGTCTGTCTATCTATCTGTCTGTCTATCTATCTGTCTGTAAGTCTGCCTGTCTAGCAGTCTATCTGTGTGAGTGTTTCACTCTGTTTGACAGTTTATTAGTCTCTCCATTCACTCATGTTTCCATGTATTCATCTGTTCTCTTTCCGTATCTCTCTCTCGCTCCCTGTCTCTCTCTCTTTCTCTCTTTCTCTCTCGCTTTCTTTCTCTCTTACTTTCTCAGTAATCGCTGTAAACGACTTGAAGTGGCAGACATCCGGAATGTTCCGACCCTTCGTGGAGGTGAATCTGGTCGGCCCTTCGCTCACTGATAAGAAGCGAAAGTTCACGACCAAATCCAAAAACAACTGCTGGTCAGCCAAGTTCAACGAAGCCTTTCAATTGTGAGTGAGAATCTCCACAGGACTGACTGCCGCTCTTTTTTCCACCTAAGATGTGTTCCGAATGTGTCATTTTCCAGGAAAAGGGGAGAAGAGACATGTTTCTCTTACATTTCTCTGTTGGCTTTAGAAATATGGATTCATCAGTGAGCTTTCATCATGTGGATATAGAGGACAGTGTTAGGCAGTGGTGGTAAAAAGGACCTTTTTATGGGTGTGTGATTGCTGTGAGAAACAGACATGTTTTACATATTTCGTCTCTGTCTCCTGCTTTTGACCCCTTTGGCTTTTACACTTTTTCTCCCTCTTGATCTGTCGTTTGGCTCGAGTTTCTCTTTTTATTTCAATCTGGTTCTGTTGTCTCTTCGCCCCCTTACTCCCCCTCTCTCTCTGTCTGTCTCTCTCTCTCTCTCTCTCTCTCTCTCTCACTTTTTCTCTCCCTCTCCCCCTCTGTCTCTCTCTCCCTCTCTCTTTCTCTTCCCCTCTTTCTTTCTCCCCCCCCCCCCTCTCTCTCTCTCTCTGTCAGTGTGCTGGGGAAGGGAGTGAGTCCAGACTGTTACGAGGTGCAGGTGTCGGTGAAGGACTACTGTTTTGGTCGTGCAGACCGTTTGGTGGGCGTGGCCGTGATCCAGTTGCGGGACGTTGCCGACCGGAGGAGCTGTGTCTGCTGGTCTCCCATGGGCCCGCGGATCGGAACCGACGAAACCGGAGTCACAGCCCTACGCATTCTCTCCCAACGACAAAACGACGAAGTCGCCAAAGAGTTTGTCAAACTCAAGTTTGAAACACGACCTGCAGAGGAGGGAAGATGAGGAGGGATGGATGAGGGGAAAGAGTGGATGGGTGGAAGGAGAGAGAGAGAGAGAGAGAGAGAGAAAGACTGTCTGATGCATGTCTCCAAAGCAACAGTCATTGCCACTCTGGAAAGTTCCACCTCTATGATGTACAGGTTGAGCTGCGCTCCCTCCTGGTCTGTCCTACGCTGCAGGAGGGATAGCTGGGTGAACTCTTACTTATTACACCTGTTTGATAAACACACACATTCACACACACACACACACACACTAGAACAGAATAAGTGAAGCTGGGTATGTATTACCATACGGGGCCCGTGCGTCGACCGTCCATTGTACAGTGGATAGGGAATTAACGACTGTTTGGCCTTTAATGATTGACTGGCCTGTAAAGACTCACTGGCCTATAACACCTGATTGTCTTGTAACGACTGATTGGCCTGTAACAACTGTATGATCCACCTTGCCTCTAACAAAATATGATGCTATTTCCACCATAGGTGTGTGCGAAATGTATTAACGTCCAGTTAAGTCATTAACTTAAAATTAATAATTAAAATTACAATTAGGCCACATTTAATGAACAGCGCTTTCCTCTCCCTCAATATGCACGGCTGAAGTGCCCTTGGGCAAGGCACCTAACCTCCAACTGCTCCCCGGGCCCCTAACCCCCAACTGCTCCCCGAGCACTGCGGATATGGCTGCACACTGCTCTGGGTGTGTGTGTGTGTTTATTAACTCACTGCACTTAGTGTGTGTGTGTGTGTGTGTGTTCACCGCTCTCCAGATGGGTTAGAATGCAGAGATCAAATTTCCCCACTGAAGAATTAATAAAGGGATTAAACTTAAACTATAACTAATACTCAAACTCAAACTCAAACTTAATTAACCTCTGAAATTCACTGAACTGTGAATTAACTGTAATTTTTCTATGTTCTAATTTGGTCATCTGTACACAAAGCAGAATTGCAGGACATTAATACAGCATTTGTATCATCAGCTTTAGTCAACAGAGCTACGTTTGGTGTCGAGAGAAAGAAAAGTCAAGAGAGGAGAACAGTTTGGGTTGCCATGACAACATGACCCTACGACACAGCGGTGGGAGAGCGAAGAGGAAATGTGAAAGCGTGAGGTTTAGGCCACTGACACGTCTGTGTCCCTGTGCCACCGCGTGGTTTTCTGTTTTAACCGACCGCCGTGCTCGCTGCTCGGGCTGCGCTGGCCCACCGTGTCAGCCGCGGTCATTTTATTAACTGCACACGCACGCGTTCACCTGACCGTTAGGTGTTGACCGGGGTTCTGGAAATGCCGTGAGCGATGACGGCGGTTACGAACAGCGGTCTGAGCTGCTGTCCCTCTCTGATGCCTCATCTCTAACGAGGTCACGTTGGACGTAAGCGTGCTCTGCCGGTGCTTTGTTTTATACCAGAAATCGAAAATGATACCTCCGCTGACATCAAGAATACGTGAGGGTATTGTGTGACCACGTCAGGTCCTGCCCGGGCCAACGTTGCGATCGTCTGGGTCCCGGGATTAAGGGCCCGGTCTAACAGCCGTGCGTACAGCCCCAGGGCCGTTGGACTGACGGTCATAGGCTTTGTTTTTAACTGGCAGTTTAGTTCTCATACTTAAAGCCTTAAGAACACAGCTCCTCATTACCTGTCTCTGCAGAGAGAGAGAGAGAGAAAGAACGAGGGAGGAGATGAGGGAGGGAAAAGAAAGAAACTAAATCGAAAACATGTTTTAAAACTTAGTAATTGATATCGTGATGCAATCGGAATCAGAGTTAGCAGTGTTTGTGGAGTTACAGTGATATAGAGCAGTGTAGTTGGGTAATTTTACGAAAGAATATGGACATCAGGAGAACAAATAAAGAATAATTTATGTCTGTGTTTGTGTGTGAGAGAGAGAGAGAGTCACACTGAAGGGAGTTTTGCCAAACAGCGAATGTTTGAACTCGTTCTTCACCATTACTTACGAGTGGCCTTACTGTGGGAGGGGATATGTAGATTGGGGGGAGGGGTTAGCATATTAAGCAAGGGGAGGGGCATAGCATAGAGTTGTGTTTAGCTCCTCCTCCTCCTGTCTTAGTTCAAATGGTCTGAACCGCCAAATGACCAGACCTTTTCTTACTTCCTCTCACCTTCACCTTTTCACTCACTGATTTTCTCAAGTCGTGACTGACTGTGTGACATTAATAATTCTTATTATGGATACTTTATTTATTTGTTTATTTATTCATTTTTTGCGTAAGCACGTGAACAATCCGAAATGAAGAATGAGAGAACAAAACAGATTTTTCTCTCCCGTCTCTCCTGTGATGCGTTTTGTCTGGTTGAGCCTGTAATTTCAGCTCAGTTTTGCTTTGTTTTGGCAAGTTTCTAGCACTTTTTTGAGTTAATAGCACTGATCAGTACCTAAGTAAAGTCCACACAGGAGTTCTGGAATTTTTATTGTATCCTGGACTGAAAGACACAGCTCTATAAACATCTTGTTAACAACTTCTGTCTTTTCTGTTTTTGTATGATTGTGAATGATTGTGAACAGATGGATATTCAAATGAGCTTAGCTTCCCAGATCCTACCATTGGTGGATCAGGGCATTTTTACTAACCACATGGGGCCATGACTGGCTTAAGGAGATGACTGACGGACCAGTCTAGCCAATAGCGCGCCCTTCCTAGTGAGGAAGTGGATACTATGTTTACCTTGTGCCAAGTAGAGTTCTGCTTCATTCTCCTTTTTTTTTCTTTCTGTTTTGTCATTTATATGAAAAAAATGATAGATGTACACAGACTGTAAATGAAATGGATAAGCATGTATTTAATGTACACAATCTAAAGTGAACTAGAATTTATTTATTTGGCGATACATTTTATTTTCATGTACTGTCAAACGTGAAACAAAGATATTTATTATTTACAATAGAGATCATTGCACACAATGTTAAAAATACTTATATGAATATTTGAATTTTGTATATAAATTTATGAAACACGACTGTCTCTTTGACTGTTCTTGTTCAGAGCCATAACGGCACACCCATGCCAGAGTGTCCCTTAATTCTGTTCAATTGCATCAACATGGTGGCGACAGAAGGAAGAAGGAAGTTGAAGAAAAGTTCAAATCTTGTTGTGAAAAATCTTTCCACCACAAAAATTGTGACATGTCGACTGTCCCATGTAATTAGCAGCGCTGAAACACCTGATGACCTGCTTTAATGACCACACACTTCGCAAAACGATTTTTTTAATTACTGCAGCTTTAATTAGTGTAACTGTAACCGATCGCATCCGGTGAGGAAAGAGAGGAAGAGCGACTCTGAACAGGCACACGGCGTTCAAAGTGCCACCGCCAACGAATGACCGCGTTCCCTCGGACGCCAGGGCCCAGTCAGGCCCCGGAGAGTGAGACAGAAACATTGGAGTGAAGCCCAAAAGAAGCCTGCAGAAAACTCGTGTGCAAATCCAAGCTACAGAAATGTCTCTTAAATCCCCTCACCTCAGTCTGTCTAATCACACACAGATCTGTCTTTTACACGCGTCTCCCCTGTGTCAGCTCTGTGGTCGTTTGTTTGAGTCTGTTGCTCAGGTCAGTTGTGTGAGGGGACCTTCAGGGCAGTGTTCTGATTGTTTTATTCATGATGAGCCAACAGACAGGTAAAGCTGAGCACTTGCAGTACACTGAAAAAAACCCCCAACATTTTCCCCCTTTTTCTTTCTTTCTTTCTTTCTTTCTTTCTTTCTTTCTTTCTTTCTTTCTTTCTTTCTCTCTGTCTGTCTTTCTTTCTTTCTTTCTTTCTGTCTTTCTTTCTTTCTGTCTTTCTTTCTTTCTTTCTTTCTGTCTTTCTTTCTTCCTAATGGCATATCTTAACTTTCCTCTGAATAAGTTCTGTTTCTTTCCCTCCCATCCTCCCTCTCTCTCTCTCTCTCTTTTTTCCGATAAGGCCCATGAAATCATTTCCGTAAATGCAGTGTTAGCTGATCATTAACAAGGGAAAGAGGGGAGAGGAGAAAAAGAGAGAGCTGGCAGCTGCGGGATACTGGGACATGTTTCTCTTTCTTAAGAACGGCAAACGTAGGATCCATTCTGTTTCTCTCTCTCATGGGACTGGCTGGCCCTGGTTAGGTCCTGAGGGAATGGGAGCGAGTGCTTGACCCTAACAGAGGTACGATGAAAAGGAGCATCCAAATGTTTCATTTTAACAAAACACATGAAATCAGGCCTCTGTGTCCCTTTGTAAATCAATATCAAATGTATGGCGTTTATTCGTTTCTCATCTCCAGATTTTAGTCCAAACTATGTGGATTGTTTGCGCTGTTGGTGAGTTGTTTTGTTTTGTTTTGTTTTGTTTTGAAGGAGAGACATGTGTTTTGTTTTTCAGTGTTGCAGATGGCTGAAGGCAGCCTTTTTTCGGCTGTTAAAGTGACAGCTTTAACATTGCGGGAAAAAATACTCCAGGGCAGAGCATTTTCTGAAAAGCTCTTTGTAAAGTAAACAGTGTAACATATGTGTGCACGACGCCCGCACTCAACCTAAACCCACGGGGACCGACACTTCACAGCATATCACAGGGTTCTGTGTGTGTGTGTGTGTTTGTGAGAGAGAGAGAAAGGGAGAAGGAGAGAGAGCAAGAAAGAGAGCATTTGTCTAATGGGAACATTTGTATGGGACTTAAAACATGAAACATCTGGCTCTGAAACTGTGTGTGTGTGTGTGTGTGTGTGTGTGTGTGTGTGTCTGGCCACAGAGTACAAACAAGTCATATGTGCTGAGTATAAGTCCGAGGCTTGGAAAGGGGGAGAGAGAGGGAGAGAGGGAGAGAGAGAAGAGGCTGTTGTGTCCTTTTTTGGTATGCAGGAAATTGATACTTAAGGAAGAGAGAGAGAGGGAACACGAGAGAAAGACAGATGAATTTGTTCTGAGTACCCAAAAAAGTCAAAACAATAAAAAACAAATACTAAAGATTTTCATGGAAAAAACAGAACATTACCCCATAAGACAGAGCAGTGATAAAAGCTTAGAAAGTGTGCACGTGTGTGTGTGTGTGTGTGTGTGTGTGTGTGTGTGTGTGAGAGAAAGAAAGAGAGGGAGAGACTAGTCACGCCTCTCCGTCCTGTTTATTTTGAGCATGCGTAAGTCTGAATGAGTCTGTACTGGATACCTCCCTCTCAACAGCCATACGTGAGAACCGATGAAAAGAGAGAGAGAGAGAGATAGAGAGAGAAAGAGAGAAAGTGTGTGTCTGTGTTTGTGACAGAGAGAGAGAGCGAGAGAGAGAGAGAGAGAGAGGGAAGGGACAGAGTGATAGAGAATGTGGGAGGAGAGATACAAGAGGCACAAAGAGGAAGAGTTTTAGTTGAGTGGACCAATGTGATCTTTACTCTCAGAGTGATCAGCGGGGCCTAGCGACCGACACGTTTCCGACGGTAAGAGACTGTCCATTCCTCTTCTGCCCAGGTTATAGGTCAGATGGGGGAACTCAGGGTCAGGTCAGCAGGGAAGGGGGGGGGGGGGACGGGAGACGGACAGAGGGGTGCTTTGGACAGAGGGTCTGGGAAAAGAACAGGAAGTCAAATAAAAGAGTGTGTGTGAATGAGAGCGCATGTCTCCCTCTTTTCTCGTCCTCTCAGAGGACTCTTAAAAGAAAACGAGTGGAAAGATTGAGAGTTTTCGTCCGGGACAAACTGCCGATAACAGTGCTGTTTTGGAATGAGAATGTGTGTGTGTGTGTGTGTAATAGTTTATGTCCTGCGTGTTTTCTAGACTTTATAAACACATTTCCTGAGGTTATTTCTCTCTTGGTTTTTTTCTGCTTTGTTTTTTGCACTTTGACACAGCATTTTAAAAAGACTCAAGCATCGTTCACTTCTCCTTGTTGTTTAACTTGAATTAATGGGTTATCTTCAGTGTGCACAGAACACTGTAAATCCACTCAACTGTGTTATCATCACATTGTTAGAAACTTTAGCCATAACCCTGAAGACTGAGGTGAACAAATTATTCTGAATTTGGAGCATCTTTGTGTGGGCTCAGAGATCTGGACAGATTCGGTCGATGAGCTCATCATTAATCAGTTGTCCAATCAAATCACCTCGTTTCTGATTGTTGGAATGAGATGAGGGAGATTGTTATGATGTCATAAAAGTATCCACGGAGTCCAGTAGAATGTTCAGCTTCCCTAGAATGCGCCAGAGTTTAATGTTCCCAGTGTTGCTGATATTTAATTTAGACTTTTCAAATGCCATCCCTCCATCAATTCTACATCTAAGCCTTTGATGTCTAGACATCATATTAAAGACACATGACACTGTAACAAACACACACACACACACACACACACACACACACACACACAAGTCATGTGTCAGTGCCATTGTTCAGTGGCACTGGGTCTGCTGAGTGCGCTTATGCTGTAGCGGTGACATACACTTGACCCCATGCTCAGGTAATGATGCTCATTATGCGTCTATCAAGCAAACCTCATGAATAATTAATGAGTTTGTGCCACAGTCCTCAGAAGCCACTTGTCTGATAGGCCAGTCACTCATTGTTTAATGTGATAAATAAATAATGTGAAAATTGAAGTGACATGGTCTTATCTGGTAAAGTGAGAGGTCCAATACATTCTCCATCTTGGGGATAAGCCAGCGATCTTAAGATCGGGTGAATAATTCAGCAATCGTCTGCTCTGACCTTTCGAGTTTTTGCTGCTCGCATGTTGCGCAACTTTTGATGTTTCAGTTGGTAGATATTAGGGGAGTCTGTTAGAACAGGAAAAACACTTTGAGAAAATATCCCTTCGATCAGTTTAGGTTGGTCCTGTTCAGATCCTCTGGCCAGTCTCCTGGCAATTTGGGGTCTTGTAGTTCACTAACAAGGCCTGTCTGAATCCTTACCCCATGATTGGTGGTTTGAGTCTAGCTCAAGGCAAAACCAATACATGAGAACGTTGAAAACATTCAGAAATCGTATGGACTCTGATCTGTCTTAAAACTGATGGTCCATGCTTTGGTTCTGCAGGCAGACAGTAACGTATTGTATGATAAGAGATCATTAGATATTAGTCCTGGAATGAAAAATGACAGAAAAGTTCCTCTGGAGCTCTCAGGAGATACACTGTGAAGGTGAAGACAGGCAGCAATATGGCATAATAAAGCGTTTCCCAGAAAGAGAGGGCATGATTTAGTAATGCTGAAAAACAGACTTCTCTTTTGTACATCTATAGATCATCAATGCCAGCAATCTGAATAAGGTTTCTCTCTCTCTCTCTTTCTTTCTTTCACTCTGTCTCTTTCTCTTAGTCTCTCTCTCTCTCGCTCTCTTTCTTTCATTCTGTCTCCTTCTCTTAGGCTCTCTCTCTCTCACTCTCGCTCTCTTTTGAGTTTTTTGCTGTGATGGAGCACACTGTTTGTTTATTTTTTTGTAATAGAACAGAAAAAAAATTAAGAGATAAATAAATTGTAATTAGTAAGACACACAAAAAAGAAAACAGATTTCAGAGAAGTGTAAAGGAATGACGTCATTTCTGTGTTCTCTTCTGGTGAGATGGTGACGATGAAGCTGAGTCACCTGCTGAGTCAGTGGACACTGCCATGCATCTCAACATACACACACACACACACACACACACACACACAACACAGAGCATTAAAGATCTCTGGGTGATGGAAGGACCAGTCTGCAGCACTTTGGACAGACAGTCTCATCTCTGGACTTGTCTTTGCTGGAGAAGTCAGGACTTGTCTATATTGGAGAAGTCAGGACTTGTCTTTGCTGGAGAAGTCAGGACTTGTCTTTGCTGGAGAAGTCAGGACTTGTCTTTGCTGGAGAAGTCAGGTTTAACCAAACCAAACACACTCTTGAAGGTCTTTACACTCACCTCTGCTCCAGTCCTGTTTTAAACCTGGTCACATAAGTGAACAGTCAGTGTGGTTCTCATCTGCGGGTTTAGACGTCACCGCAAATGATTCTGCTAAAAGCTCTGTACACTTATGTCAGTATTAATGAATGTAAAATTACATAGGAAATGTTAAAGAGGAAAGGGGGTTACTGGTCATTCTGAGCATTTAAAAAAAAAGAAAAGAAAAGAAAAACAACAGTTAGGATGTTTCTAGGCTGCTTGATCTTAGGATGCTGAATTGCTCTAAATGAAGACAAAGGCATTAAGTTTCACGGCTTTAACAACAGCCTGAAAACTATTTTATCTTTGTACCTTCCTGCCCCCCTCCTCCACCCTGTCTGACACATTAGAGAGACACCACTGATGGGAAATCATCTATAGACACTCAGTACATTCCACCGTTCCTCTGCGACTGTAGCCAAATTACTCAGAGCCTCAGAAACAAAAAAACAAAAAAAAAAAATTAAAGTTGTTGCAATCTTTAAGTCATTCATCTACTGACAGAAGTTTCCCTTGCTTCTTTCGCGGTCTCTGCTCTCTGGCTAACAATCAGACATTTTCATCACTGATTAACAATGCTTCTCCCACCACACTTCCACAAATGTAAAGCACTTCCCAGAAAACATTAACAGTAAACTAATTCCCGTGCTGAGGGGATTTTTGGACAGACTCTGTGAATTTGTCTTACTTACTCTGGTCAGGTTCCTGCTCGTACCGTCAAGGAACTTCACTCCGGTAGAGATTAATTGCTTAAATGTTCTGGGCCGTACACGGCAGCCAGACGGGTTTGTTTGGGCTGGAGGCGGGTGGTCTGCCTCAGTGTTTCAGTTTTCGCCACTTCTTTTACAAAATGTTTCCTGCTATTGTTTGATCTGTTTGATACAAATCGCTCACTGTTTTGGTCTGATGTCTCATAATTTAGCGGACGCAGTCAGATAGCGTTAGTGTGTGTGTGTGTGTGTGTGTGTGTGTGTGTGTGTGTGTGTGTGTCTCAATCAGGGCTGTGCTCATGTGTGTTCAAATAATTATGTGTGTCAGATGGGGTTGTGTTTGTGTGTATGTGTGTGTATGTCTCTCTCTCTCTCTCTCTCTTGGTCTCTCTGTGCTTTTATGTGTGTGGGAGGTTTGGTGTGAACTTCATGTGTGAAACTCCGTGACAGACGTGTGTGGTCCCACAATATGTCTGTGTGTGTGTGTGTGTGTGTGTGGCTTTCAGAAACATGATCTAAATGTGCGTGTGTCACAGACATTGTAACCACACAATGAAACATCTCTGGTCATCTAGGACTTGGCCTGGGACCCCCTCTCTCACGCAGTAAAGACCTGAAATAAAATTCCTCTTCTCTCCCCTGTCTGTCTTTACCATGCTACAATCTCACACCCTGAAGACTAAAGGAAACTATTGGGAATTATCAGCAGCAGTGACAAGGAATGCTGTTGTTCTCAAATGCAAAGTGCAATTTCTTTCATAAATGTCTTTCACATTTATTTTAACAATGTGTTTTCTGGGACCACATGGTCTAGCTGTAAGCTTTGCAGCAAGCTTATTTCAGGAATAAATTTCTAAACCATTTTCTAAACTCCATTTTAAAACCATGCAGGCTTGTTCTTTAAGACTGTTGAGGTAACTGGCTCTTGTACCTACAAATAGTTTCCATATGTTCTGCTCTTGACTAACGTCAGACAGGTCCACTGCTTGTACTGGTAAACACTGAAAATAATCAGTGATAGCAAGCAACAGACCTAAAGGAGTTACCAAAACAAACAATTACTGCCCAAATACGCAGAAATGCATGGAATTCCTGATAGTTGAGGAGTTCTAATTAGAAGATAGATTTGATGTCACTTGTGTTACAGTTTGGTGAACATGCTGAGGGACAGGGCAGTGATGTCACAAAGGCATCTGAAGACGTCATGACGACAGAGCCCATAGAACGTTCAGCTGCATTGGAAGGTTCCGTTCCTAGAGCAGTCAACGCATGTTCCATTAGAAACTTACAATGGTACCACCCTTTATTTGCTATGGAAACACACAGGCAGCCTGCTTTTGACATCTGGTATGGGAAAGCTTTTTTGACGTTCTGTCAACATCACTCAAAACTCTCCGCAAGGTCAGAGTTTGTGGCTCCAGTGGCGCAATCGGTTAGCGCGCGGTACTTATACGGCAGTACCTGTGGAGTGATGCCGAGGTTGTGAGTTCGAGCCTCACCTGGAGCAGGTGTTTTTAAGTGAAGTCTTAAGATCTGCTGATACACTCACAGTGCTGTTTCCCTCAGCTGCTGCACTCCTAGAAAGACAAGAGTGGACGGTCTCAGCTGAGGACAGGATGGGGAGGGGGAAAATGAGTGAAACGTAGGGCTGTCGTAAAGTGGATAGGATGAGATACACAGGCCAAAATGCAACACAAAAGCTCCTCTGTGCTCCTGCAGCCATGTGTTTGCCATTCAACAAACAGACGCTGTGTTTGAGCTCTTGCCAAGCAAGCTCACATAAAGAGGTACCCTTTAGTTGAGGTACCTTCGGTTAATGGTGTTTGCTTGTCTGGGTAATCTTTCTGGGGCGTGGTCCTCACTGACTTCACTGTTGATGATTAGGTCTGTAGATAAACAATGAATTGTCTGCAAAGGAAAGAGTTTAATCTAAAAACATATCCTGTGTTAGGTTACTCATTAGGAATGAGATCACATCTGTGACACTGCTCATATGTGTGTGTGTGTGTGTGTGTGTGTGTGTGTGTGTGTGTGCCCACCGAAACTACTCTACGCTCAGCTTGCTGTGACAATGGGCGTATGCACTTCTCTCTCTTTTTGTTTCTCTGTCTCTCTCACAAACACACACACACACCCATACCCACACCCACACATACACACACCCACACATACACACACCCCTTTCTCCTTCTCTAGGGACCTCGTTCCCTTCTTGCGCATGGTCTTTCCATCTCACATTCCTAATGTAAGACTAAATATTTACACAAGTTACAGATTTTCACTTTCGGAAGACCTCGTTTTGGTACTATCCAGAGTAATTATTCCTCTGTGGTTACAGGCTCTGCCATAGGCCGAGAGAGAGAGAGGGTGGGGGGGATTTAAAGGTCTGCAGTGAGGGAAAAAGTTTTTTTTTGTTTTTTTTTCCTAGTTTCTCTGAGAATGGAAACTGGTAGACTTTTGGACGCTGTCCATTCACACTGGATAAACTAACCATTGACTTTACTCACACACAGAATAATCTCACCCAAAAGTGTTTGACAATGCCTTAGTGTAAGGTTTTGAAATGTTCTTGTTTTAGGCTGTGAAACAGGCAGTGTTGATGATGAGCAGAGAAAAAAGCCACGCCCATTTATCCCTCATTTTCACTGACTTTCAGTGGAAAGCTTCTCTCTAAAAGCCCATGCACAACTTTCGTGTGTGGGTGTGTGTGTGTGTGTGTGTGTGTGTGTTTAGCAGGTCCTCACTCCAGACAAAGTTTGTGTGTGTGTGTGTGTGTGTGGTGTGTGTGTGTTTTCTCCGTCACATTCTTAAACACACACATATGGTTTCTATAAATAGCTCGGGCGCTGAGGTAACCGTGGGATACCAGCCAGATGAGTGTTGGTGAAAAAAAAAAAAAAAAAAAAGGGTGTTTTCTGTTCTGGGATTCTTTCCACATCCCTGTGTAAGAAGCAGCAGCACTATATGCCAATATGTGCTTTAAGAAACTGATCAGTAATTCTCAGAAAAATGACAACAAACGCACGGTTGCAGAGGCTGATGGGGCGGTCCCCACAATGCACGTTGTCCCACATTCAAATTCACACACATGTGGCTGTTTTTCATTGAATAAGACAATGGTTTGAGCTCATTTTAACACACACACACACACACAGGTACGTTTTTGAACCAGGAATGCCATGGCTTTTGGACTGAACGAATCAAACATTAAACATTCTCTCAAGTCACGTAACATTTTTCGAGTCATATCCTTTTAAGAATTTTTGGAGTCATATTCTGTTTGGGTTATGACTCGTCAGAACAGGGCTAATAAAGATACCTGTCCTGTCTCAAGGGCGCTGTGTTTGGGGAAGGGGGTGAACTGGGACAGTCCGTTCCACTGCTCCTGGACCAAGGCCTGGGGTCAGGGGCCTCTACCAGGGGCACTGGAGAAGGAAGGGCAAAGTCGTTCAGAACCGCAGCCTGGACAAGGTCAACAGCCCTGCGTTTCCTCAACCCAGAATGAACCCTAGTCCACTTCTGTCCTGTGCTGCTACTGCAGAGGAGCTTTTGATCGTTAAAAAAAAAAAAAAAAAAAGGTCCTTGTGAAAACTTTTTGACATTTTAAGTTCTTGTACATGCTAAAAACAAACCAGTGTTTGGCATAACTGTAGCAAGGCCCAATGTCAAGCAGAACAGTGACTCTGTCTGACTCTGGTGACTGACT